>NC_044034.1:18194615-18494615 GCF_901765095.1 Microcaecilia unicolor
TTATTTAACAGCAGTGCCTCTTTCCTGATGCTGCTCTTCCCCAGGATTCTTTCTCTCCCCAAGAGCAAGAAGGATAGTAAGTCATCATACATAAGTGCATAAGTATTGCCACACTTGGACAGACCAGAGGTCCATAAAGCCCAGCATCCTCTTTCCAACAGTGGCTAATCCAGGTCACAGATACCTGGCAGAAACCCAGATAGTAGAAACATTCCATGTAGAACCCCAAAGAGTAGCAAGATTCTAAATTCTAAAGAATAACAAGATTCCATGCAGAATTTCAAAGTGTAGCAACATTCCATGTAGAACCCCAAAGAGTAGCAAGATTCCATTCAGAATCCCAAGTGTTGCCATACTGGGACAGACCGAAGGTCCATCAAGCCCAGCATCCTGTTCCCAACAGTGGCCAATCCAGGTCACAGATACCTGGCAGAAACCCAAATAGTAGCAACATTCCATGTAGAACCCCAAAGAGTAGCAAGATTCCATTCAGAATCCCAAGTGTTGCCATACTGGGACAGACCGAAGGTCCATCAAGCCCAGCATCCTGTTCCCAACAGTGGCTAATCCAGGTCACAGATACCTGGCAGAAACCCAGATAGTAGAAACATTCCATGTAGAACCCCAAAGAGTAGCAAGATTCTAAATTCTAAAGAATAACAAGATTCCATGCAGAATTTCAAAGTGTAGCAACATTCCATGTAGAACCCCAAAGAGTAGCAAGATTCCATTCAGAATCCCAAGTGTTGCCATACTGGGACAGACCGAAGGTCCATCAAGCCCAGCATCCTGTTCCCAACAGTGGCCAATCCAGGTCACAGATACCTGGCAGAAACCCAAATAGTAGCAACATTCCATGTAGAACCCCAAAGAGTAGCAAGATTCCATTCAGAATCCCAAGTGTTGCCATACTGGGACAGACCGAAGGTCCATCAAGCCCAGCATCCTGTTCCCAACAGTGGCTAATCCAGGTCACAGATACCTGGCAGAAACCCAGATAGTAGAAACATTCCATGTAGAACCCCAAAGAGTAGCAAGATTCTAAATTCTAAAGAATAACAAGATTCCATGCAGAATTTCAAAGTGTAGCAACATTCCATGTAGAATCCCAAAGAGTAGCAAGATTCCATTCAGAATCCCAAGTGTTGCCATACTGGGACAGACCGAAGGTCCATCAAGCCCAGCATCCTGTTCCCAACAGTGGCCAATCCAGGTCACAGATACCTGGCAGAAACCCAAATAGTAGCAACATTCCATGTAGAACCCCAAAGAGTAGCAAGATTCCATTCAGAATCCCAAGTGTTGCCATACTGGAACAGACCGAAGGTCCATCAAGCCCAGCATCCTGTTCCCAACAGTGGCTAATCCAGGTCACAGATACCTGGCAGAAACCCAGATAGTAGAAACATTCCATGTAGAACCCCAAAGAGTAGCAAGATTCTAAATTCTAAAGAATAACAAGATTCCATGCAGAATTTCAAAGTGTAGCAACATTCCATGTAGAACCCCAAAGAGTAGCAAGATTCCATTCAGAATCCCAAGTGTTGCCATACTGGGACAGACCGAAGGTCCATCAAGCCCAGCATCCTGTTCCCAACAGTGGCCAATCCAGGTCACAGATACCTGGCAGAAACACAAATAGTAGCAACATTCCATGTAGAACCCCAAAGAGTAGCAAGATTCCATTCAGAATCCCAAGTGTTGCCATACTGGGACAGACCGAAGGTCCATCAAGCCCAGCATCCTGTTCCCAACAGTGGCCAATCCAGGTCACAAATACCTGGCAAGATCCCGAAAATGTTCATTGCATTTTATGCTGCTTTTCCCAGAATTAAGCAGTTGACTTTCCCCAAGTCAATTTAATAATGGTCTATGGACTTTTCCTTTAGGAAGCCATCCAGACCCTTTTTAAACCCTGCTAAGCTAACCGCCTTTACCACATTCTCTGCTAACAAATTCCAGAGTTTATATATGGATGACGCCAATTGATGGCGTCATGTGCGCCAGTGAGGTGCATCCCAAATTTTGCACACGTTTAAGAGCTTTCAAGAGTGGGGTATCATGAGTGTGTGTGGGTTCCAGTTCTGGTGCTTTCCCCACAGGTCACCTCAGCCCATAGGATGTTTTGTCTTGCTTTTCTGTGGTCAGGCGTAAGTTTGGCTTCTAGTCTTCATGGTGTCATGCCACCTCTTAAGACCTATCCTTCCCTCGTAGGAACCCATGAGTGTTTCTGTCATGGCCACAATCTGCAGCACTGATAATAATCAGCATCAATCAGGACTTTTTTTTTTTGTACCAACAAGTTGTTTAATTTCGTCTAGCTATTTCTTGTCCCATGGCCCAGAGAAAGGACAAGTATTGGGTGCCCCAGGATAATGTCAGACACCCAGGATTTATGTCTGCAATGTCTTGAACCCGTCCTTGAGATATTTACATTTGCAACTCGCCAAAAACAATGAAACCTGGAAGTCTCTGTGGACATCAAAAACTTTATGAAAAGTTGTTTGGCACCTCTAAGTTCACCCCAAGTGCATCAGCATTAGAGCCTTCGATTCTAAATTACCATGGAGCTACACCGAATGCTACGAATGCGATGACATCTATCAGTGGAAGCAGCAGTAACTAGTAGCACTCGTGTTGCAGTATAATTTAGAATGGACAAAATGAAGGGAGGAGTGGCCGAGTGGTTAGGGTGGTGGACTTTGGTCCTGGGGAACTGAGGAACTGAGTTCGGTTCCCACTTCAGGCACAGGCAGCTCCTTGTGTCTCTGGGCAAGTCACTTAACCCTCCATTGCCCCATGTAAGCCGCATTGAGCCTGCCATGAGTGGGAAAGCGCAGGGTACAAATGTAACAAAAATAAAATAGATACTATTGGAGATTCTACATGGAATGTTGCTACTATTGGAGATTCTACATGGAATGTTGCTATTCCACTAGCAACATTCCATGTAGAAGGCTGCGCAGGCTTCTGTTTCTGTGAGTCTGACGTCCTGCACGTCACATATAAACAAAATTGTTTATATGAATTTATGTAGTTCTAAATGTAAACCTCTTCCTTGAAGAAGACCTTCGAAACCTGGCCAAGTCGGTAGAGGTTTATTTTGGAGATATAATGCTGCTTTAAGTCTCTTCAAAAGCTAAGTTACATCATAATATATATATTTTTTCGAAAACAATTTAAAAAGTATTTAAAAAAATTTTTTTAAGAAGAAATTCATCTAAGAAATGATTAAAAATAAAGGAACAAATAAATATAAATATGTAAGAAATTAGGAGAAAACGGGTTGATCTATGACGAGGTGAACAGCTCCATCAGTATAACTGAAAAGTTTGTTAGATGGCTTGTTGCTGTTATTTAATTCTGAGGATCCCCGTGCACTACAATATGAAGGAGTAAATAATCAATACACTGTGAAAAGACTGTAAATAATTTTTTAGTGCTAGTGGAATAGCAACATTCCATGTAGAATCTCAAATAGTAGCAACAGTGGAGGAGTGGCCGAGTGGTTAGGGTGGTGGACTTTGGTCCTGAGGAACAGAGTTCAATTCCCACTTCAGGCACAGGCAGCTCCTTGTGACTCTGGGCAAGTCGCTTAACCCTCCATTGCCCCATGTAAGCCGCATTGAGCCTGCCATGAGTGGGAAAGCGCGGGGTACAAATATAACTACAAAAGAAAATTACACTTTTTCGAATCCCTACCAAGATTGTCCAGCAAGAGAATCATGGTCATAACATCAGGATGTACTTACAAAGAGACCAATATGTGTTGCATCTTTTGGGTGTCAGAAGGAAGCTCTCTTTGTTACACTGTAGGTACTACGGCAAGCATCAGCAGTAAATCTGAACAAGCTGAGATCGCCTTCCACATATCTTACTTTAAGAGGGAGGTATATTACTGCCATAGTGTGTGTAAAACTAACCCATTTAGAGACAGTACCCCAGAGAGAAACCAATACAGTCAAATTCATTCCACCGTGGAAAGAGAGTACGTTTTTAGTCTCAAATATTTCCAGAACCCAAAGAAAACAGGAAGATTGCATTCCGTCCGAGAGGGCCTTGAACAAGTATTGATGGTTTCCATAGCCACTGGTAAAGCTCCCTCAATCTGAAGGAAGCTTAAAGCAACATAGAGATATGTCCAGGTCGCCGGTGGTATCTTAGATGTGTGACAGGAAAACACTCATACATTTAGGTGCAGGTCACTAACACCAACCCTATAGCTGGTGTAGATGCCTCCATCTAGATGTTAGCATGAATGCTCGGAACCAATCAAATTCTATAATTTAAGTGTGCACCTGTGTGCTCCCCCCATGTGCACATCCAACAGCAAAGTATATGCCATTAAATCACAGCATGTACTTTTCCACTAGGCAGTATTCTATAAGGCCATTTTCACAAAATGCCTAGCCATAATATCAGCACACTTATGCAAACTGAGGTGGTCATGTTCCCCTATCTGAATGATTGCCTGTTAAAGGGCACATCTCAAGGAGGTGCCAATGAACCAAACCACCTGAGTGGCTTTCACATAAATTATCCCAAGTCCCATTTGAGGCCATCACTTCAGTTAGTCTAGGGAATGTACGTAGATGGGCTCCACACTCATAATCTGCTCAGGAGAAACTTCATCAGAACAAAGAGTGATCTGGAATGAACTATTGACTTTCAGAAATCTGTTGACCACGTCTGACAAACTTATCCCAGTGCAGTCTACTAGCCATGTACTAGATAAACGAGCAGAAAGGCACAGGGTCCGATCTCCTGTGTCGTGAAAGTGTCGGGATACAGAACTGGGCTATCTCACATGGGATGACTCCCACACTTAAAGAAAGACAACATCCTAGTGGACAATGTGAGCTGAATCCTGCAACCATACAAGTGGTCGATAGTGAAGTAGCAAACACGATCATAAGAACATAAGAATAGCCATACTGGAACAGACCAATGGTCCATCTAACCCAGTATCCTGTTTTCCAAACAGTAGCCAAGCCAGGTCACAAGTACCTGGCAGAAACCCAAATCATGGCAACACTCCATACTACAAATCCCAGGGCAAAAAGTTGCTTCCCATGTCTGTCTCAATAGCAGACAATGGACATTTCCTCCAGGAATTTGTCCAAACCTTTTTTAAACCCAGATACACTAATTGCTGTTACCACCTCCTCCGGCAAAGAGTTCCAGAGGTTAATTAGCTGTTGAGTGAAAAAATATTTCCTCCTATTTGTTTTAAAAGTATTTCCAAGTAACGTTCTTGAGTGTCCCCTAGTCTTTGTACTTTTGGAACGAGTAAAAAATCGATTTACTTCTACTCGTTCTACTCCACTCAGGATTTTGTAGACCTCAATCATATCTCCCCTCTTCCATCTCTTTTCCAAGCTGAAGAGCCCTAACCTCTTTAGCCTTTCCTCATATAAGAGGCGTTCCATCCCCTTTATCATTTTGGTTGCTCTTCTTTGAACCTTCTGCTATATCTTTTTTGAGATACAGCGTTGGAAATTGGAAGCACCCACCATTTATATCTCCCCTGAAAAAGAAGGTCCTGTTCAAGGAAGGGACACCTGGCATACTAGCCTCAGATGAGGATCTTCTGTTTGCATGATCCTCTGCTACCTCAGAAGAGGCCAAGAAACTATGATATTCATAGCTGTTCATTGACCAAGTTAGATCTGGCCCATGCTTCTTTAGAAGTTGTCTATCGGGGAATCAAACAGGTTAGGATTTTCCCCAACCTACTCATACAGAATCAGGAAACTGTGTAACACCCCGGCATTAGGTTCCTAGCTCATACACTGAGCTACCTGAACCTGCCTGAGAATGAGTTTAAAGAAACATTCTGCTAGAAAATCTGGTGGTTTTAAGTGAGAGAGTCTGGTGTAATGGAAAGGCCCAAGACCCCTTTGCTAGTCCAGCATACAAATCCACCTTTCTGATTGTGGCTGGACAGATTCAGCTTCAGTAACTGGAGAACAAGGCCAGTGCCAGGCAGATTTCTACGGTCTAAGAAATGGCAAGGACATATAAAGATCAAGTATATGTATGTAGTATCACATCATACCTCATGCTATAAGTTTATCTTGTTGGGCAGAGACTGTGCAGGTCTTTATCTGCCATCATCTAGTATGTTACTGTATTACAGCCTTTAGTTTGAGTTATGTGGGGCTTGCTTCAACTCAAACTTCCCATCAAGCTTCGTATTGTGTTTTGAGTCCTCAACATGGGACTGACCCAGCTGATAAAAACTTGTTTTGAGTCACTAAACTCATATGAGCTCGTTTTTGACCTTAACGTGGCCCTTTGCCTGACCCCTCCCATATTTTAAGAGCTTAAATTTATGCTTTAATAAACCAGATCTAAGTGCCTAACTCTTAAGTTGATCATCAGCATTTATGTTTCTCAGTTGATAACCAAACTTGATCCTTTCTTTTGCCATTCAAACAAATTAAATTCCGATTTTGTTGCTGTTAAAATACTTTTATGTTTTTAAATTAAATGCATTTACTCTTGAAACATACTGGAAAGAGTTTAAACTGCTTGGTTAAACCACACTGAGTGGGCGGAAAGAGGATATTCAGGGACACTTAACCGGGCAGTGCTGCTGAATATTTCTTCTATCACAGCAATTTCCAGGCCGTGCCAGGGAGGTCCAGGGTTAGGGTTACCATATGTCCGGACTTACTCGGACATGTCCTCTTTTTGAGGACATGTCCAGGCAACCAGGTGGGTTTTGCCAATCTGCCCGTTTGTCCGGATTTCTGGACAAACGGACAGCTTGCTAGCCTCCCCTCCCCTTAGTTACTACTGCCCTGGTGGTCTAGCGACCTCTTCCGCCTTCGGGGCAGGAAAGAGTGACCTTGCGAGACTTCAACTCTCGGCGGCCATTTTGAATCAGCACCGAGATCACCAACAGGAAGGATGTATGCAGGGCAGCACTCCGGGCCCCCGAAGAGGTCACTAGACCACCAGGGCAGTAGTAAGGTAAGGGGAGGGGGTGACGGGGAGGGGGGGTGACGGGGTGTGTGACAGGGGTGAGGGGAAAATGTGACGGGGCGGAGCGAGGGCGTGAAAGGGAGTGGGGTGGGGTGTGAAAGGGGGCGGGGCATGTGTCCTCCTTTTTGGGGGACAAAATATGATAACCCTACCCCAGGTCAAGGGAAATGGATTTGATATACCACCATTCTGTTATACAACCAAGTCTAGGTCCCTCAAGGCAGAGACCCTGTTCCCCAGAACCCTAAACCAGAAGGACTCTGATCTAGGAGCTCGAGCCAGAGACCTTTGGGCAGGCCTTGAATCTCTGGTGTCCTATTAATGTCCTACTTCCTCCTCCTAAGCATCCTTGATTGAGAGGCTGTCTGCTAGAGAAGTCCTGGATTCCTTTGCTAGGCCCATTGAGAGGTTCCCTGAGGGTCTTCAACTTCCTGGTGAGTCGGTGGCCACCAACCCTGCAGTATCTCTTTAGAGAGAGGCTCTGATGACCCAGAATGCACAACTCCCTTATCCCCTTACCTCATCCCTAAATCAGAAGCAGAATCTTACCTCTAGGGGTCAGGGATATCATGTTTTCAGGCTGGAAACAGCAGAAAAGAAGCAAATGGAGACTATTCTTTTTATTTATCTTACAACTAATCAGTGCTAACTCCAGGTGAGCTATATTCAGGTACAGAAGATATTTCCCTGTCCCTGGAGGACTTATAGTCTGTTTGTCCCTGAAGCAATGGAGGGTAAAGTGACTTGCCCAAGATCCTAGGGAGCCATAGTGGGATTTGAGCCCTACTTCCCTGGTTCTTAGCCCACTGCTTTAACGATTAGGTTACCTCTCCACTCCGTTCTTGCAGCCAACCTTAGGGTGATTTGAGATTAAGGGGGGATGGAGGCTCAGAGCCTCCAGGGACGGTTTTTAAAGGGGTGGGGCAGGCTTAAGGTCTACTAGCCCACCATAGTCAAGGATCCCACTGGCCCTTGGGTCTTTTCCCTCCTCGTTCCCCCCTTATAGTTCTTACTACACCTACAGATGTAAAAATGTACTCCAAGCCTAGTACACATTTTATTTTTGTTGGTTTTACTGTACTTATTATGGCTATTTCTAGACACTGATGAAAAAGTGACTTTGTAGCTAATCTGTTTTCTTTGGAACAGGAGACCAACAAGAATTGAAGGGTAATTTTAACTGGTATAGGTTTAGTTAAATGATAGAATATAAGGACCCCTTTTACTAAGCCGCATAAGGCTCTATGCGTGCCCAACGCACGCCAAAATGAACGTACCGCCCGACTACCACATGCCTCTTGCGGTAGTTTCATTTTTGGCGCGTGTCCGCTGCACGCGCCTGGAAACTATTTTTTATTTTCTTACGCGCGTAGCAGATGCGCTGACGCACGTAGGTCCTTACCGCTAGGTCTACGGCTGGCGGTAAGATCAGACACCCAAAAATGGACGCGCGGCAATTTTGATTTTGCCGCACGTTCGTTTTTGGCAAAAAATGTTTAAAAGACATTTTTGGTACGTGCGCTGAAAAATATTTCTGCGCGCACCCAAAACCCGCCCCTACACTGTCACAAGCTGCTTTTTACCGCGGCTTAGTAAAAGGACCCCTAAGCTCTTTGAGGAAGCCCTTTTACTAATGCTTAATGCACTAATGGAATTAGGGGGTCTTTTACTAAGCTGTGGTAGCAGATCATTACCACAGCTTAGTAAAATAATCCCTTAGTCTGCACAAAATCTTATGAAGCCCATAGTTATAAAATGGGCTTCTTAGCATTTAGTGCATGCTAAGCTTTAGTTAAAGGGTCCTTGGTCTCTTGTGAAGTTGATCGTTATGATTATCTTGGACAATCAACTGCCACATCTTTGTTTATTCTTTCTTTTCTATATCTTCAGATACATTGGTCTACAGTTTGTTTTTCAGGTTATAGCATTTTTTTGCTACCTGGCAGTGTTCTTAATTTTTCAACGAGAAGAAAAGAAAACAGCACACTTCTTAGGTGAAGCGAGTGCCTCAACAAAAGAGAAGATGATTGAAGAACCAAAGGCTCAACCCAAGGGAGAACCGACGGATGTACCAAAGGCTCAACCCAAGGCAGAACCAAACACTGAGCCAAAGATAAAGACTGAGGCCCAGAGAAAATCTGTAATAAAGCTTTAAGCAAAGCCTGAGGGAAAGGACGATCTAGTGCATGTGGTAGAATTAAGGAGATCCTCAAAGAAAAGAAAGTTGAGTTGAGATAGATGTAGAATCCGAAGTCTAAAGCTGAGATAATGACTAACCATGGACTAGATCTCGTCCTCACATTTACTGATGGAGAAAGCCAACCAAGATGGATTGCTTTTATTTTTCTGAGGTGATTTAGCGGGCTGTGAGATAAGATTAAATACCGTTTATTTCCATTTGAATTTCTGTCTAATTTTATCATTGGTTAAGTATTTACAATATATACAAGACAATTTTCAGGAGTTGTTTACCCAGATATGTAGTCATTTATCCAGAAAATTAGCCTGTCTATAAATCCCCCCCCCCCCCAAGAGCAGAAGGGGGGGGGGGCATGAAAGAGGATGCTGTTAGAGGCACGTTTAGTTCAGAGGAAGGAAGTAAATACAGAGAGTAGCATTTTTAGGTATAAAATTCATGAAGACCTTTGTACTACATGCATAATTTTTCTTTCACAATGACATACTGGGGCCAATATTCAGATAGCGGGAGTTAGGACTGGTAAGGGCTCAGGCCAGTGGTGTGCTGGCACAGGCTCTCACAGGCTCGCAAGAGCCGGTTGTTAAGCTTTTAAGAATTTTGGGAGCCGGTTGTTAAAGTAGGGCCCTCCATGGCTACTTTAACAACTGGCTCCCAAAATGTGGGCTTGGGCCCCCTGCTGAATTCTCTTTTACTTTGCTGGTGGGGATGCTGAGCCCTGCCAGCCAAGTAAATAGACTACTGCTGCTCCCCGCTCCTTGTTTCCAGCTCTGGGCAGCAGGCTGGGACTTCTCCAGCATGTGAGAGAAGTTCCAGCATGCTGCTCAGAGCAAGACGTTGGGAGTGGTGGCAGTCCATTTATTGGCTGCCAGCAAAGGTATGCCTAGCTTGCCCACACGAAGGGAAGGAGGAGAGAGAGGCAAGTGCGCTAATTGTAGGCACGTTAAAAATGTTAACGTGCCTTAGTAAACAGGGCCCTTAAGATTGATGCCATCACAGATCCCAAACTAAGAAGAAATGGTATATGAGATTTTATTACGAGTAAATGTGTGGAAATCTCAAAGGCTCATGACTTGGTGGCAGGTGCTACCCAGGCAGTTACAGAAAAAAAAACAATGCAACGATTCTATAAAGGGCACTTCTTTTAGACGCCTACTTTCCTATACAGAATACTTATGTAACAGCACAAATATGTGAGTGTTATTTAGGCGAAACCAACTTATACAGCCATAGATCTGATGTAAAAGGTACTGCCTAGATTGCTAAAAAAAAAGCACGGTAATTATAGTGTTCTGTAATTTGCACATGTAAGTGTGCAGCCCACCTACACTCTGCCCATATGTATGCCCACGTTCAAACTATACATCATTGCATTTAGGTGCCATCTTATAGAATAGTGTGTGGCTATAATATTTGTATTTATGTGTGTATGTATACACATATCGTGTGTGTGTGTGTATATATATATATATATATATATATATATATATATATATATATACTAGTAAAAAAGGCCCATTTCTGACACAATTGAAACGGGCACTAGCAAGGTTTTCCTCGGAGTGTGTATGTTTGTGAGAGTGGCTGTGTGAGAGAAAGAGAGTGAATCTGCGAGTGTGTGTGTGTGACAGAGAGAGTGAGACTGGGTGTGAGTGTGTCTGTGACAGAGAGTGTGTGTGTCTGGGGCCCCTCCCTCCCACCCAGTTCCAGTGTCCCCCCCCCCTTCCTCCGTGTTCCAGGGTCGTCGTTCCCCCTCCCTCCCTCCGAGTTCCAGGGTCGTCCCCCCGTTTTTTTTTTTTAGGTTTTGTACAGGTGGTGCATTCCCCCCTCCTCCCCTCTCATCCCCTCCTCCATGTTCCAGACCATCCTCCCTCCCTCCAAATTCCAGACCCCCCTCTGAGTTCCAGACCCCTCCCGCTCTCCGAGTTCCAGACCCCACCTCCCTGCCTCCCTCCCTCCGATTTGCAGACCCCCCTTCCTCCAATTTCCCGACCCCCTCTTGGAGTTCCTGACCCCCCCCCCTCAGAGTTCCTAACCCCTGGACACCCCTGCCGCGTCTCTCTCGAGCCCCCCTTCCCGCCGCCAACCCTCGGGGCTTCGGAGCCCATCTGTGAAGAAAGTTACAGGCACAGGCAGGCAGACGCATAGAACGTTGAGGGTGAGAATTATATAGGACACGTCATAATGGGTCTAGTGACATCAGCTAGGGCTTCGGAGCCCATCTGTGAAGAAAGTTACGGACACAGGCAGGCAGACGCATAGAATGTTGGAGGTGAGAATTGGATATATACAGTGCAAACCGCTTAAGTGCAAGGGTCTGGGACCAAAAAAATACATGCAGTTAACTGGAGCATGCACTTAACCGTTGTGACCCAAAGAAGCTTGTACAGTATTTATTATACTTATTATACATACAGTATACAGTCTCCGTTAACTGACATTATACAGTCTCAGTTAACTGACATTAGGCTTACTTGAAGTAATCAGTTATAGTCCTCTATACACTCTTGTGTCTGTGAGTTCCATAGACTACGTCTGCCAGACGGTAAAACTGTCATAACACTGACATCCAGTGGCCTCCAGATAGGCCCGCACGGTGTTGAGACTCTCCAGTGCACTTGCAAAAGTGGCAGGAGGTTTTTGAATTTCGTCAGCATGTGCCTCGCTGCTCATTTCATCATCTGTTTCATCATCAGCCGTTGCCTGCGTGTAGGTTCATATCTGGACATCAGTGCTGTCGTCAGCTGTTTGTAGATCGAAATCAACAGCTACGTAGTGATGAAACTCCTTTTCAGTAACACAGGCTGGGATGGCAATAGCCTGTTCATCTGACGCTTTTGCAACAGCTGCATCTGTTTCGTCCCTCTCCACATCCTTAACAAAGCTTGCCCGCTTGTAGCAGTTCACAATGGTTGCCTGTGTAACATGATTCCAGGCTTCTTTCTGCATATGTAGGAGGAGTGGCCTAGTGGTTAGGGTGGTGGACTTTGGTCCTGGGGAACTGAGGAACTGAGTTCAATTCCCACTTCAGGCACAGGCAGCTCCTTGTGACTCTGGGCAAGTCACTTAGCCCTCCATTGCCCCATGTAAGCTGCATTGAGCCTGCCATGAGTGGGAAAGCGCAGGGTACAAATGTAACAAAAAAAAAAAATCCCAACAGTGATAGATTACAAGCCAGGTCAACAGCATGTTTATCCTTGCCAGTCTGGTCATCCATAACGCTCATCAGGTGATGTAGCACAAGAGCCCGATAATGTTGTTTGAAATTGGCTATTATGCCCTGATCCATAGGTTGGATCAAAGAGGTAGTGTTTGGTGGCAGGAAGACCACCTTGACATTAGACAGCCTGACATCATCACTGTGTGCAGCACAATTATCACCAACAAAATCTGACGCTTTTGTGCCCGCATTCTATTGTCTAACTTCTTTAGCCACTGCTTCCAAATTTCCCCAGTCATCCACGAATTTGCATTAGCCTCGTATGTCACAGGAAGTTGCTTAACATTCTTGAAGCAACGGGGCTGTTTGCTCTTTCCAAGGACGAGTGGTTCTAACTTCTCACTCCCATCTATATTGCAGCAAAGGAGGATCGTCAGTCGGTCCTTCGACGTTTTACTTCCTGTAGTTTTAGCTTGTTTGAATGCAAGTGTTCCATCAGGAATCGCTCACCAGTAGAGACCGTTTTCGTCAGCATTGAAAATATCACGAGGTGCAAACTCGTTCAAGATGGTAGGAAGAACTGAAACAACCCAATTTTCAGCACCAAAGTCATCAGCGTCTTGTTTTTCACCATGCTGTTTCTTGAATTTTATGTTGTTCCTCTCCTTCCAACCATCCAACAGTGGCTTTGAATTCAGTTAGTCCAAGACTTTCCGCTAGCTGATTAGCTTTCTCCATAAACAGTGGACCACTGACAGGAAACTATCTGCTCCTGACTGCTTTTCCCGCCCGTTTTCATTTCCTGTGAGGATTTGTATTGTTTTGCCAGTCTTCCAGAAGCTGATCCTTCTGCTTTAAGATACATGAAATTTGACTGGGATTGACACCATATTCTTTAGCAATAGATGCTTGACTTTGTTTGTTTTCTAATTTTTTAAGAACTTCTATTCGTTCAGCCAGTGTTAAAGTCTTACAGTTGCGCGTCGACGACTCCAGTGTACACTCTAACAACATTCTTTCGCTTATTCTGCCTGTGGTAGTTAAAGGGGCGGTAAATTTGAAATCTCGTTGGTTGTCATGCGCCAATCGGCTTCCATATTCCGTGTGCGCGCTTATGCGGAGTCTTTCCTGCAGAGCAGCGGTCTTAAACCATGCATATAAGCAAATCTTGCACTTATCAGTGGTGCGCTAAACCGAAGTTTGTCCCCATAGAAATTGATGGCGCCAAAAACGGGACCGAAGTGCGGCATGCAGTTAAACAGAGTATGCGCTTATCCGACGTGCACTTAAATGGAGTGCACATCAGTATTCTGGTCATTTACATGCTTTGGTGGTACCTAAATGTTTTTGAAATGGTGTTGGACAACTTTTTGGTGCAAAAAAGAGTGAAAATAAGAAGAAATTCTTCTTGATTCGATGCTCTTAGGGGCCCTTTTACTAAGGCGTGTAGGCGCCTACGCGCATACAACATGCTTCAAATTAGAACTACCGCCCGGCTATCGTGTGCCCCAAGCGGTAATTCTAATTTTTATGCACATCCGATATGCACGTCAGAAAATATTTTTTTATTTTCTACCTTGTGGCTCTAACCGGGCGCTGATCGGCACTGTACGCGCGCTGACAATTACCACCCGGTTAACGAGTGAGATCTTACCACTAAGTCAATGGGTGGCGGGAAGGTCTCAGGCCCAAAATGGATGCTCGCCAATTTTTATTTTGCCGCACATCCATTTTCTGCCAAAAAAAGTCCTTTTTTGCAGGCGCACTGAAAATGGACCTGCTGGGGTCTAAGACGCGTGCCTACAGTAGCGCAGGCCTTTTTTCGGCGCGCCTTAGAAAAAGGGCCCCCTACAAACTAATCATTGATTTTACTAATGCAGAGTAGTAAATATTTTCACCCTAGACTTCTAAGGAACACTGAGAAAAAATGGATTACAGGCTCATTTTGCATAGAACATTGAGATCGAAATTGAGATGCAAAGTCAGGACATGGCTCAGTTCCAGTAGTATTTGAGAGAAGGCTCTGCCAACACAGAGCTCTTTCTAAAATTCCTGCAGAAGTACCAGTCCATTCGGCTGCATGTACAGTGGGAGTGGTCATTTTACAAACATACACATCGAAAAAATGAATGGCACAAACTTGGCAACTTCCACTTCTACGTGTATCTATCCCATGGTTTAAACCACTCAACGTAAAACAAATTAGAGCGACTAAACAAAAAAGAAAAGTCCAAAAAGTCATAAGGTGGCAGGAGTGGCCTAGTGGTTAGGGTGGTGGACTCCTTGTGACTCTGGGCAAGTCACTTAACCCTCCATTGCCCCATGTAAGCCGCATTGAGCCTGCCATGAGTGGGAAAAGTGCGTGCTACAAATGTAACAAAAATAAAATAGATATTATTGGAGATTCTACATGGAATGTTGTTGTTGCTACTATCTGAGATTCTGGAATGTTGCTACTATTGAGATTCTGTTGCTACTATTGGAGATTCTACATGGAATGTTGCTATTCCACTAGCAACATTCCAGTAAGAAGGCTGCGCAGGCTTCTGTTTCTGTGAGTCTGACGTCCTGCGCGGCCAGATTGGTGATCTGCATGGGCCGACTTCTACATGGAATGTTGCTAGTGGAATAGCAACATTCCATGTAGAATCTCAAATAGTAGCAACAGTGGAGGAGTGGCCTAGTGGTTAGGGTGGTGGACTTTGGTCCTGGGGAGCTGAGGAACTGAGTTCGATTCCCACTGCAGGCACAGGCAGCTCCTTGTGACTCTGGGCAAGTCACTTAACCCTCCACTGCCCCAGGTACAAATAAGTACCTGTATATGTAAGCCGCATTGAGCCTGCCATGAGTGGGAAAGCACAGGGTACAAAAGTAACTTTAAAAAAAAAAGGATGTTTTTCTCTTTAAAACGTTCAAGTTGCAATTTTGTTGTTGGGGTGTTTTGGGCGGGACCTGGGCAGGACCGAAAGATAAGAAATTTCTGTACAATAATGTAACAAAATGAAAACATCCAAGACCAAAATTAAAACGTTTTTGGCTAGACCAGTTTCAATCATGACTTAAGGGGTCCTTTTACTATGGTGCGCTGAAAAATGGCTTGTGGTAGTGTAGGCGCGTGTTTTGGGCGCATGCTGATCCGTTTTTTAGCGCGCCTGTAAAAAAGGCCCTTTTTGCCGAAAGTGGACATGCGGCAAAATCAAAATTGCCCCGCGTCCATTTTGGGTCTGAGACCTTACCGCCAGCCATTGACCTAGCGGTAAAGAATCCGGACAGTTAATGACCTACACGTGTCAAATGCCACTTGGCGCACGTCTGTTACACACACCCAAAAATCTTTATGGGTGTGCGTAGATGCTTACGCAGCTTAGTAAAAGGACCTCTTAGTGACTAAAAGGTGCCCTAAGTGACCAAATGACTACTGAAGGGATTAATCAATTTAAAGATCTGATTCTTACATGCAGGGATGACAACCGACCAGCCTTATAGTATACCCAGCACTGATGACTGTTGCACCTCAGAGGCAACTCTTTTCATATGGGCAGTATGAACAGAGTGGAGTATAGCGCAGGAAGCGTGAGCAGGATTTGCGACTAGTGAAAGTGGACCGCACCCTGAGGCATTGTTAGGCAAAATATGGTGCATGACAGCGTTCTGGTCCTTCACACTCTCAGATAAGTTTGTATATGTGCCGCATTGTTTAAGATGCAAGATAATCCTATTTTATACAATACTAGTAAAAAAAAGGCCTGTTTCTCAAAGAAATGAAACGGGCGCTAGCAAGGTTTTCCTCGGAGTGTGTATGTTTGAGAGAGTGTGTGTGAGAGTGACTGTGTGAGAGAGAGAGTGAATGTGCGAGTGTATGTGTGTGACAGAGAGAGAGTGAGACTGGGTGCGAGTGTGTCTGTGAGAGAGAGAGTGTGTGTGTGAGATTGAGAGTGTGTGCCAGGGGCGCCCCCCTCCCTCCCTCCCTCCCAGTTCCAGGGTCCCCCCTCCCTCTCTCACAGTTCCAAGGTCATCCCACCCCTTCGATCTCCAGGGTCGTTGTCCCCCTCCCTCCCTTGGAAGCGAGAGGGTGGGGTCCTCCAAGTCCAGCGGTGAGGCGAGTCGGGACAGGAGGGGGAGAGGATGAGGAGGTCCAACAGCGACTCGGGAGGGAGTCGAGCGGGGAGGAGGGGGAGGGCAGGGGTCCAAACTGGGAGAGAAGAGGGAGGTCGGCGGGATGGCTTGCGTGCGGCTGCGGGGAGTGTCCATCGGGGAGGAGGGTGGGTGAGAGGGGCTTTGGGCGGGGGAAGGGTTGAGGAGAGGGAGGTTGGCGGGACAGCTTGCGTGTGGCTGCGGGGAGTGTCCATCGGGGAGGAGGGTGAGTGAGTGCGGCTGTGGCCGGGGGGCTGGTTCCAGCGGCGACTCGGGAGGGGCGAGTGAGAGAGCAGCGGGTCCAGCGGTGACTTGGGAGTGAGAGGGGAGACGATGGGGTCCAGGTCCACAGTCATGGGCCGTATTGCTTTGCCTGGCAACTATGCTGCGTCCCCTTCCCTCTCAGTGTTCAGCCCTTGACGTCATAACGTTTTGACGCGAGGGCAGGACAGTGAGACAGATGGTTACAGGCAGCACGAACCCTACGAACCGCATGGACCCAACGAACCCTTAGAACGTTGGAAATGATTATATAGGATAAGTAGTTTAAACAAATTTGATATACTCCTTACAAGTATTAAAAAGGAACTGGTGAGGAGGCAGGCGAGTCAAGGGTACAATGGGCCCATGTGAAAAGAGTCACCGCTGAGGTCCAATAGTAATCAACTGTGTGCCTGCATGTATAAGTTATCAGTACTGGGTATAATATAACAATGGAGGTATTAAGGCATAACCACCTTTACTCCCCCATTGGTCACTGACCCCCCTCCAACTCCCCTAAGATGTGACAGTACATACCAGGCTCTATGACAGCTTCAGATATGATGGCCACTATAGAGAAAGGGACCCAGGCCAATATTCTGTTCTATTCCCAGCTTTTCTATCCCGCTAATTTCCCTTAAGGAATCATAGCGGGTAACAGAAAGATCAATACACAGAATTCAATCATTAAAATGTTTCTCGAATAAAAAGGTTTTCAAAAGCTTCCAAAAAAAAAAGATATAATCTGTAATATTGCGAAGTTGGAAAGGAATAGATTTCTATAGCTTGACTGCTAAAAAGCGTTTATAACGAGTCTTAGCAACTGCAGAAAGAGCTAAGTTTGATTAATAATATTTACGAGTAGACCGGCTTAGCAATGGATATGAAATTTAAAAAATAAGGTCCATAGGATAATAGCCATAAAGATTTTGTAGACCAAACAGGCCACCTTAAAATCTGTTCTTGAATTGATCTGTAACCAATGTAACTCCCTAAATAGTGGTGTTATGTGTTCAAATCTCTTATGACAAAAAAATCAATCTCGCAGCGCAATTCTGCAGTAATTGAAGTTTTTTTTTAAAGACCTGGTTAATGCCACCATAAAAACAGCTGCAATTGTGGCAAAATAATAGCCTGCACTCAACGTGTAATTAAACTCTGGAATTCTTTGCCAGAGATTGTGGTAAAGGCAGTTAGCTTAGCGGGGTTTAAAAAAGGCCTGGACGGCTTCCTAAAGGAAAAGTCCATAGACCATTATTAAATTCACTTGGGAAAATCCACTGCTTATTTCTGGGATAAGCATCATAAAATGTTTTGAGCTTTTCTGAGATCTTGCCAGATATTATCGACCTGGACTGGCCACTGTTGGAAACAGGATGCTGGGCTTGATGGGCCTTTGGTCTGTTCCAGTGTGGCAATACTTACGTACTTTGTACCTTATACTGATAATGCAAGGAATCTAGGGACTCCATAAATGTACTCACTGACGAATCTTGCTTGTTTTCCAAATGTAAATTCAAATCTCCTGCCGAAATAACATTTGAAAAAGATGATGAATATACCCAATGCCAGTGTTTCAGCAAATGAAGGCCTGTTTTAAGGGAACTAGTACAGAAGAAATGGTAATGCTAAACTCACTGTCAAAGATGGCTACTGCTGGTGTAACCCACCATGTCTGTTGAGCATGTACAGAATTAAAAGACAAGATATAAAGGGTTCTAAATGTCAATTTTAGTGACCTCAAATGTCTTTAGCATACCTCACAATTAATTTCAGCATTTAACTTGTAAGTGAAGCATTCATCATGCTGCAGCAATAAAACGTTAAGCTCTCCTCCGCTTTTTGACAGAACAGGTTGTTCAGTCACTGTAAATTGTAGATCTTTAAAAGTGTGGTGATGTTGAATGCAACGTGTCACAAGTGGGGCATCTATTCATTTCCTGTGTTTGCAGCCTTTATGTTCACCTACCCTTGTTTTCAATGACTGTATTGTTTTTTTTCCAATGTAAGCCAATGGACAAGGGCAAAAAAATCAAATAGGTTCAGATGATACATAGGTGGTGAATACTCTGGTGATTAATTGACATCCATTAATGGCGAATTCTGTTTTTGTAAGAACCTGATTGCAACACATACATTTGCCACAGGGTAAATGCCCATTTGATGGTGGTTATACAATCTGAAGGGGAGGTGGAATCCACATGCATCAGGTCCTTTAAATTGTGGGCTCTTTTGTAAGCAAAAATAGGATGATCAGAAATTTCTGGGTAGATACTTAATACCAGTGTTGTAGGATACAAATCCAGACATAGAGCATGCATAGGCCACAAAATACATCAAACTCAGTGCTTATCTCTATACCGAAGCAAAATAAGATACCAGTGGCAGCCATTTTTCCCTGTAGGAAGCGAAGCGAGAAGATTTCTTCGCCAGATGTAATTCGAATTTGTACATTTGGAGCAATAAGTTCCACCATTCCTGATAAGTGGCCTGGTGTAAGGACTTCCAGTGGGAGAAGATCACCTTCAATGTCAAAGAGACCATGGCACTAACAAGAGCCCCTTCACTAGGAGTCAGCTGACCCCCAAAGAACTGCTCCCGAAGAATCACAAATGGATAAGAAATGGAGCCAGGGAGGGGAAAAATGGCTACCAGCTGTGACCAGACTTCTGGCCAGAACTTGCGAAGGCACACACAATCAAATGTAAGATGCCTGAGAGTACCCGTTTGGGAGTGGCAAGACCAACAGACATCTGGACTAGAGGGATTGATAACATGCAACTTATACGGCGTCCAAAGGGATCTATGCAGAAAGAAATACATAGACTGCGTGGTGGTAGAAGAGTTAGAGCACCTGAAAAGGGACTTCCAAAGCAATTCCCACAGCTTGCCAGAAATAGGTCGCTGCAAGTCTTCCTCCCAGCACCTTCGCAAACCAGTACATTTAGTGTTGGATTTACGAAGTAGATATTTGTAAATGTGGGAAGCCCTGGGGTTTGAGAGAGGAACTGGGCTTGTAATCCACCCTTGTACTGTTTTTTTACCATGGAGCCAAGCTGAAGCCACTGGTAAAATTGGGCGTCAGAAAGGCTAAAGTCTAGTTTCATTTCTGCAAAGGTTTTCCAGTGTTGTAAAATGATCTGTGTGCTAACTGAACGTGTAATATATAAGGTGGCACACAAGCTATCCTATGGTCTGAGACCATGTAACTCCAGTAACAACTGTTGATCAGTATATTTGGCTCATACATAATCTGCTTAATTATTTTAGCAGGTATCCGCATTGTAAGAAACAAGTCTTCATTGTTTCAGCCTGTTGTCTATCAGTCTTCTGATGAATAACAGTCATTTGATATGGAAAAGAATTGCCCCAGAAATAGATTTTCTCCTAGATGACAAGGATGACAACTTGTGAAATGAAGCAGTGTATTGCGTGCAAGTAGTTTCCGATAAATTGAAAAGACAAAATATACAAAAAAAGTAACACTGTGATTGCTATATGTTAAGTGAAATGTACATTTGGATCGCAACCATTAAGCCACATGAAACACTGCTCTAACTGCTGGCATGTATCTGTCCAAAGTATAAGGACATCACCAACATTATTCAACCTAATGATGATACCTCTAGCCAAACTACTAGCCAATCAAAACCTCAACCCCTACATTTATGCAGATGACGTCACAATCTACATCCCATTCAAACATGATCTAAATGAAATCACCAACGAGATCAACCAAAGCCTCCAAATAATGCACACCTGGGCGGATGCATTCCAACTAAAACTTAACGCAGAAAAAACACAATGTCTTGTACTCACCTCCCAACATAACACAAAAAACTTCTCCACCATAATCACACCATACTGGTCCCTCCCTGTCTCACAAAACCTGAAACTTCTTGGAGTCACCTTTGATCGAAACCTCACTCTTGATACCCACGTGAAAAACACGAAGAAAAAGATGTTCTACACCATGTGGAAACTCAAGTGAGTAAAACCTTTCTTCCCGAGATACATCTTCCGTACCCTGGTACAGTCAATGGTAATAAGCCACCTGGACTACTGCAATGCACTGTACGCCGGGTGCTTAGGGCTTGTCAGAAACAATACCGAATCAAATGGAGCTGATATTTAAACCTGGTGCATTACAATATTTAAATATGCAAATGAAGATTTCATTTGAAGGTGACTCTTTAAGATACGATTTGCTGCCATTGTATGTGATAAAGATGGCATATTACTGTCCTATATGTCTTTAATGGACTCTTTCATCCTGAAGTTTTATTACTGCTAACACTTAATTCTCTTGTACATTGTGTGCCTCAGACCACTATGTTATGTTGCTACAGATAAGCGTGAAATATTTGTTCTTGAAATTTACTAGCTGATAACGTTACAGAAAACCCATGTGGTCTAGAAAACAAATTACTGTATGCTACAAACATATCAATACTGTGAATAAAAACATGATTGAGAGCCTCCTGTCATTCGAATTAATCATGTAGTGCAATCTCACATTGACTTCCCTCGGTGAACTTTATCCAGCAGTTTTGTGTCAAATCACCATGATGTACAAATAAAAAAACTGGAGAATATAAGCTAGAGATTTTTGTTTATTAGAAAATTCAAATATACATAGCCATAATCCCCCAAATTCTAGAAATGGCACTTTATATTAAACACACAAATTTGGGCGTGCACAATTTAATTGAATAACAAGGCAAATAAAGATGATAGTGACATAGTAGATGACAGCAGAAAACGACCTGCACGGTCCATCTAGTCTGCCCAACAAGATAAACTCATATGTGCTACTTCTTGTGTATACGTTACCTTGATTTGTATCTGCCATTTTCAGGACACAGACCGTAGAAGTCTTGAACAGCACTAGCCCCACCACCCAAACACCAACCCCGCCTCCCAATCTCGGCTAAGCTTCTGAGGATCCATTCCTTCTACACAGGATTCCTTTATGTTTATCCCACGCATGCTTGAATTCCGCTACCGTTTTCATCTCCACCACCTCCCGCAGGAGGACATTCCAAGTATCTACCACTCTCTCCGTGAAAAAATACTTCCTGACATTTTTCTTGAGTCTGCCCCCCTTCACTCTCGTATCATGTCCTCTCGTTCTACCGCCCTCCCATCTCCGGAAAAGGTTAGTTTGCGGATTAATACCTTTCAAATATTTGAACGTCTGTATCATGTCACCCCTGTTTCTCCTTTCCTGCAGGGTATACATGTTCAGGTCCGCAAGTCTCTCCTCATACGTCATATGATAATTTAGCCATATGAATTATTGGCGCTGGCATTGATTATTTATTTATTTATTTGTAACATTTGTATCCCACATTTTCCCACCTATTTGCAGGCTCAATGTGGCTTACATAGTTCCGTAATGGTGATTACCAGTTCCGGAAAAGAGAAATACATAGTTAAGGTAGAGGAGACAGAATGGATTAGGTATTCAGGTAAGGAAAGTTCATTTTATAGTAAGTAACACAGCCAGCCGCAAGCTATGCCAAAACATTTCACAAGACCCCACAGTTATTCACAAAAGAAAAATATTCAACATAAAGGACTATTTTACATGCTCATCTTCCAATGTGGTATATAACATTCAGTGTAAAAAATGTAACGAAGGATGCTATATTGGAGAAACAGGCCAGATGCTTAAGACAAGATTCAATCTGCACAGACATCACATGAAAATAGCCGGTGCCAGTCAAGCCCCCACCCCTGTGGGCCAACACTTCACAAGACCAGAACACTGCACCAGTGATTTCACAGTAAGAATACTGAAAGGTAATTTTAAAACAATACAGGAACGTAAGACCTTTGAAATAAGAATGATTAAATATTTTGACACACAACAAACAGGACTTAATAAGGATCTGGGTTTTCTAACCCATTATAAACCATAAAGCTGTATGTCTCTGTTGATCACCCCACCCCTCACCTATCCACACCCATCCTGTTAGAATATCAATGATATGCTTTGATGTCCCCATGCATACCTCCGACCCACCCCCATCCTCCCACCCTGTCAGACTATCATAGTAATGCGTGAATGTTTTCGCTTATATACACTGTCAGCTAGCACATTTGCTTATTTCCGATCTGAGGAAGAAGGGCAACCTTCGAAAGCTAATCAAGAAATGTATTAAGTTATGTCCAATAAAAAAGGTATCATCTTATTTTCTTTTCCATGTTTTATTTGGTTTGATTTCTATTGATAACCTTAAGAGTGGACTAACACGGCTACCACACCTCTCTATTTTATAGTAAGAAATTAAAGGTATTGGATTAAACTTCATTCGAGATAAATTAGCTTGAACAATCAGGAATAATAAACTTCAAATCATGATAAAATTAGTATGAACAATTAGGAAATAAAAATTACGTTTTGTGTTGATCCAGTGTACATTAAAATCTATGCATGTAAGTTTATGCACCGGGCTCAAAAAAGGGGGCGTGGCATGGGAGGGTCATGGATGGATTGGGGTATTTTGTTATAGAATAAGGGAGATCCATTCCTAACATAGTTGTGGGGATTTATGCCAAGGTTTCATCGCCTAAATGTAGCTGCGGTTCGCGGCGCTTAAGGTATTTTATATGCAAAGAAAATACACAGGGATTGATTACTTTAACAGCGGATCTCCCTGACAAAGGGCTGACAGTAAACATAAACCACAAGGTCGATATGCAGCGGCACGTCCACCATTACTCTGTCAGAGAGTAATTTTATAACAAGGTGCCTAGGTTAAGAGGCTATGCAGATGCTAATTCAGGAGCCCTTGTACAAGTACATAAGTAATGCCACACTGGGAAAAGACCAAGGGTCCATCGAGCCCAGCATCCTGTCCACGACAGCGGCCAATCCAGGCCAAGGGCACCTGGCAAGCTTCCCAAACGTACAAACATTCTATATAATCAAGCCATTGTGACATCACTAATGAGGTTGGCTCTTATTGGTGGAATGAGCCACTATGACATCACAATAGGTTAAATCACTGCTCTATGTAATAAAAGTGAGCCAAGTAGAGGACATAAGTACATAAGTAATGCCACACTGGGAAAAGACCAAGGGTCCATTGAGCCCAGCGTCCTGTCCACGACAGCGGCCAATCCAGGCCAAGGGCACCTGGCAAGCTTCCCAAACGTACAAACATTCTATACATGTTATTCCTGGAATTGTGGATTTTTCCCAAGTCCATTTAGTAGCAGTTTATGGACTTGGCCTTTAGGAAACCGTCTAACCCCTTTTTAAACTCTGCTAAGCTAACTGCCTTCACCACGTTCTCCGGCAACGAATTCCAGAGTTTAATTATGCGTTGGGTGAAGAAAGATTTTCTCCGATTTGTTTTAAATTTACTACACTGTAGTTTCATCGCATGCCCCCTAGTCCTAGTATTTTTGGAAAGCGTGAACAGACGCTTCACATCCACCTATTCCACTCCACTCATTATTTTATATCCCTCTATCATGTCTCCCCTCCAAGCTGAAAAGCCCTAGTCTCCTTAGTCTTTCTTCACAGGGAAGTCGTCCCATCCCCGCTATCATTTTAGTCGCCCTTCGATGCACAAAGCGGTGGTAAGCCCAATGTGGGTTTACCGCTCGCTCTTCCAGGACTACTGCCAGCCCAACACGGCCGCCAGCGGTAGTCCAGCCCCGGGGAAAAAAGAAAACCTCCGGAAATGGCTTGCATGGCGATAACCCAGCGGTAATCGGGCATCACCATGCGCTGCCTGGTTACCACCAGGTTAGAACGGGAGCCCTTATCGCCACCTCAATGTGTGGCGGTAAGGCCTCCCTGCTGCATAGCCACGCGGTAAGAGGTCTCACCACGTGGTCATTCTGCAGAAAAAAAGGCCCTGGTGCATGGAAAAAACCATCCACTGCCACTACTGCAGGGCCCTTTTTCCCACGGCTTAGTAAAAGGACCCCTTAGGTAATCTCTCTATATAAAAGGCACCACCAACGTTCTATGAAGCCTCCAGCCGGAAGTGTGAAGGGGGAGAGATATCCGGTTTCCCCATGAGTGTCTGCCCCGCCCTCTCTGTAACACCAACAGTCAGTGAAGGAAAACACAGCAAAGCAGTGAAGGACTCAGAGGGGGGAGGGGAGAAAGGGCAGAGGGCAGGGACACACACACTCCCACATGCACACAGAAGAAAACCTTGCTAGCCCCCATTTCATTTGCATCAGAAACGGGGCTTTTTTACTAGTATTTTATAAAGACATGGAGGAGCCTTTGTATCCTTATAAGATACAGAGGCGGACTGACCATTCGGGCAACCGGGCAGTGCTCCAGGGCTCAAAGGCTCTGCCCGGATGCCTGCCACACACTACAGCCCTCACCGGTCCTAACTTTAAAAGGTGTGCCACTTGTGCTCTAGTTGCCTCTACGTAGGGTTACCGTATTTTGTCCCAAAAAGGAGGACACATGCCCCGCCCTGCTCCCTTTCACACCCCACCCGCCCCCTTTCACGCCCTCGCTCCGCCCCCTGTCACATTTTCCCCTCTCCCACACCCCATCACTCCCCCTCCCCTTACCTTACTACTGCCCTGGTGGTCTAGTGACCTCTTCAGAGCAGGAAAGAGCCCCCTCTTTCCTGCCCGGAGCGCTGCCCTGTATGCATCCTTCTGGTTGCTGATCTCGGTGCTGATTCAAAATGGCCACCAAGAGTTGAAGTCTCGCGAGGTCACTTCAACTCTCGGTGGCCCAGGGCCGGTCAAACCTGGTAAGCGGGGTAAGCACCACAGGGGGGCGCCTGCCTTCAAGGGTGCCGCCATCCCCCGCCGCCCTTGGTGCTTTAAATCTTTAATTTACCTCAGTTCCAGCAGCCGCGTCATTTGAAAGCCCTGCCCTGTCTCTAGCCTTCCCTCCCTTCGTTAGTTCGTTCTGCAGTCCCGCCTTCTGACGTCATTTCCTCGAGGGCGGAACTCTGAGGGAACGAACTCACAAGGGAAGGAAGGCTAGAGACGGGGCAGGGCTTTCAAATGATGTGGCTGCTAGAACGGAGGTAAATTAAAGATTTAAAGTACCAAGGGCGGCGCGGTATGGCGGGGGATTGGGCGAAGGAGAATTGCTGGACAGGGGCAGGGTGGGAGAAGAGAGAAAGGAGATTGAGGGGGGGTGCCAACTCATAGTCTGCTGAGGGGCGCCAGAAACCCTAGGACCGGCCCTGCGGTGGCCATTTTGAATTGGCACCGAGATGACCAACAGGAAGGATGAATGCAGGGCAGCGCTCCAGGCAGGAAAGAGGGGGCTGTTTCCTGCCTCGAAGGCGAAAGAGGTCACTAGACCACCAGGGCAGTAATAAGTAAGGGGAGGGGAGGCTAGCAATCTGCCCATTTGTCCGGATTTCTGGACAAACGGGCAGGCGGGCAATCGTCTAGGTTTGGTCCCAGGGTCCAGTTCACAGAGGCAGTGAGTTCGTAGAGGCAGTAGGTTCAAAAAGAATACACAATCCACACGAGTTTGGATATATAAAGTATATTATATTTGCATATATGTATAGGCTCACAGCACTTAGTACAGGTAAATGGTACAAGCCTAAAAGGAGGTGTAGGCAGCGGGTTGGCCCCGCTACGTCTGTGGTGCCTGTGGTGGGACCTATGGACCGCTTCGCTGCTTTTGGACTTTCTCCGGGACTGGATTCCTCGCTGTCGGAGGGAGCGGTGGAAGGCTGAAACATCTCTGAGTCCCGAGATTTGGAGGCCACCATTCTTGCCGGCGGCTGAGCTGAGACCTGAGCAGGAAAGTTTGCAGCCAACAGTAGTAATTTCACCTACCCCGTAATCTAATTTAATTTTAAATCCGAGTTATTCTCTTCCTATGCTTAACTTTAATTAGTGACATGAATTTTCTTTGGAATCGTGCCTTGTTCTTTCCGTTCAATTGTGGACTAGAGATTGGATAACATAATATTTTGCTTATTTTACTTTTTATATAATATGAAGTTTCAATATTATCCATCTTTTCTGTATTCTTGGAATTATTTTGTAAATTGCTAAAATAAAATTTAAAAAAAGATCCCACCTCATTTTTTCCACACCTTCCAGTACGTTTACCCTGTTGCAGATTTTGGTATCATCCACAAAAGAAGCCTGGCTCTTCCACAACGGAGCACATGGTAACTGGAGGTAACCTTCAACCCGTGGCAATAAGTGTCTTGTAAGCTGCTCACCGTAGCACTGGATATTTAATGCCAGGGGCATATTTGGCTCCCGGCCTTGAATATCTAGATATGACTGCTGACCCGGAAGTTAACCAGGCACTGGCCCATATTCAAACTGGTGCCCAGTTAACTCAGCACATAAAGATAGGACAGTTCTGTCTCTCCCAACTTTATGTGCTTCCTTAGCTGGGTAGCGGACTGAATATCAGAGCTAACAGAGTAAGTAATGATTCTGCCCAAGCTCCGCCCCTGAACCGCCCCTAATCTAGCCAGTTAGCAAATATTTATTTATTTATTTTCTTTCATTTGATATACCACCAAGTCGCCAAGACAGCAGCAGCAAGGTGGTTTACAGTAAAAGCTTGAGATGAGCACTACCACTACTTACTACTACTACTACTTAACATGTCTAAAGCGCTACTAGGGTTACGCAGCGCTGTACAATTTAACATAAAAGGACAGGCCCTGCTCAAAGAGCTTACAATCTAATAGATAAGAGTGAGACAAATAAAGGACAATCAAGCCATTGTGACATCACTGATGAGGTTGGCTCTTAGGCATTGGTGGAATGAGGCATTATGACATCACAATCTCAGCTCTGGTTAAATCACTGCTATATGTAGTACTACTACTACTACTTAACATTTCTAGAGCGCTACTAGGGTTACGCAGCGCTGTACAATTTAACAAAGAGAGACAGTCCCTGCTCAAAGAGCTTACAATCTAATAGATAAGAGTGAGACAAATATAGGACAATCAAGCCATTGTGACATCACTGATGAGGTTGGCTCTTAGGCATTGGTGGAATGAGGCATTATGACATCACAATCTCAGCTCTGGTTAAATCACTGCTATATGTAATACTACTACTACTACTTAACATTTCTAGAGCGCTACTAGGGTTACGCAGCGCTGTACAATTTAACAAAGAGAGACAGTCCCTGCTCAAAGAGCTTACAATCTACAGGACACGTGAACAGTCAGTCTGATAGGGGCAGTCTGGATTTCCTGAAAGGTAAGAGTTAGGTGCCGAACGCAGCACTGAAGAGGTGGACTAGAAAGAGAGATAGAGAAGGACAGATGCAGATTTGAGATGAAGCGGTAATGTGTTCCACAGTTATAAGCAAATGCCATGGCACGAGCAATGTCAGGCCTTATAGCGGAGGGAGAGGGAAGGTGGAGGAGAGCTTGGAAATGAGCTAACTAGAAATGTATTCAGATGGTAGGAGGCCCTTGTGAACCAATGTGAATAATTTGCAATTAATGCAAAACGAAACAGGTAATGGAGTTACGTGATCGAATTTGTGTGCATTGTGTTACAGTTTGACGGCAGTGGATTGAAAGAGTGGACAAGTTCCTGGAGGAAAAGTCCATACCCCCTCCCTGATATTCAAAATCATTTACCTGGCCGGTTAAGTGGCAGTTAACCAGCTATCCGGCGATATTTAGCGGGATATAGCTGGCTGTCCCCCGCTGTATATTCCCAGTTAGTGGCTAGGCGATAACCGGCTACATCAGGCGATATAGCCAGTTATCCCTGAAAATTCAGTGTATAGCCGGCAATTATAAGCAGCCACATTGGGCTACTTAAATAGCTGGAATTTCTTTGGCTGGTTTAAACTTAACCGGCTATCTTCGCATATCAACCTAGCTGGTTAAGTTTAAACCACCCAAAAATAAACCGAATATTCAATGCCAGTCACCGGAAACGGCCCGGCACTGAATATCTGAACTGACTGCTGACCATGGGAGTTAGCCGAGCTCCCTCGAAAGCTCAGAATATCAGCCCCATAGTCTGTTATTGAGATGGACATGGGGAAGCTACTGTTTGCCTCGGGATTGGTAGCATGGAATGTTGCTGCTCTTTGAGATTCTGTTTGGAATCTTGTTACTCTTTAGGATTCCAGAATCTTTCTATTCTACATGGAATGTTGCTACTCTTTGGGATTCCCGGAATCTTATTATTGTTTGAGATTCTGGAATGTTGCTACTAATTGGGTTTCTGCCAGGTACTTGTGACCTGGATTGGCCACTGTTGGAAGCAGGATACTGGGCTAGATGGACCATTGGTCTGACCCAGTATGACTATTCTTATGTTCTTATGATAGGGGTATTCCAGAAAACAATGCAAATAGCTGGTTAACAGCAATGTTCAGCTGAATGTCAAATATTGGCAGCTAGCTAGTTCTGCAGGGTTTAACTGGGCAGGAGCCTTTTCTGCCTGGCTAAACCCTCGGTATGGGACCTAGAGTAACTGATTGGGTTAAAAATTGGTTGAATGGTAGGAGACAGAGGGTGGTGGTAAATGGAGCTTGCTCTGAAGAAAAGGAGGTCGTCAGTGGAGTACTTCAGGGATAGGTCCTAGGGTCGGCTCTTTTTAATGTCTTTGTGAGCGATATTGCGGAAGGGCTGTCTGGTAAGGTTTGTCTCTTTGCGGATGATACTAAACTCTGCAACAGGGTGGACACCCTGGAGGGTGTGAATGACATGAGGAAGGACCTAGCGAAGCTAGAGGAATGGACCGATATTTGGCAACTAAGGTTTAATCCCAAAAAATGCAGGGTCACGCACTTGGGTCGCAAAATTCTGAGGGAACGGTACAGTATAGGGAGTGAAGTGCTTCAGTGTACGAAGGAAGAGCGGGACTTGGGGGTGATTGTGTCTGATGACCTTAAAGCTTCCAAACAGGTAGAAAAAGCGACGGTCAAAGCCAGAAGGATGCTTGGGTGCATAAAGAGAGGCATGACCAGCAGGAAAAAGGAGGTGATAGTGCCATTGTATAAGTCTCTAGTGAGGCCCCATTTGGAGTACTGTGTGCAATTCTGGAGACCACACCTATGGAAAGATATGAACAGGATGGAGTTGGTCCAGAGGGCAGCTACGAAATTAGTAAGCAGTCTTGAATACAAAAATTATAGGGACAGGCTTATGAACCTCAACATGTATACGCTGGAAGAGAGGAGGGAGAGAGGAGACATGATAGAAATGTTTAAATATCTCAAGGGCATTTATGTACAGGAAGAGAGCCTTTTTCAAAAGAAGGAGAGCTCTGGAATGAGGGGGCATATGACAAAGTTAAGAGGGAATAGGCTTAGGAGTAACCTAAGGAAGTATTATTTCACAGAAAGGGTGGTGGAGGCGTGGAATGACCTCCGGGTGGAGGTGGTGGAGTCGAGGACTGTTCCAGAATTTAAAAAGGCATGGGATAAGCATGTGGGATCGCTTAGGAACAGGAAGAATTAGGGGTTACAGAGGACGGGCAGACTGGATGGGTCATATGGCCTTTATCTGCCGTCATGTTTCTATGTTTCTAAATATCGGGCCTGTTGAGAATAACCAGATCAAAGACAGATTCATATGACCCAGCTCTTGCAATACCCTTTTCCTTGAAGTGAACTGAATTCCATTTACCACTCCCCTTTGTAACCTCCCTCGCAACCAGTTTCAAACCCACTTAAGTCCTTTGCCAAGGGTACTAGAAGTCTTTTTTTTTTATAAAAAAAAATCTAAGTACAGTCTATTAACTTATAATGTGAAGTTCATCTTCAGCAAGCAGCCATCAGTCAACCTGTCGTTCTTTGATTGCCGTTTTGTCCTGGAGCTTTCAGACGTTGCTGAAAACGTAGGATGAAAACCATTAATAAGAAAATCTAAATAATGTATCGATTTATGTATCAGGAAGGTCAAACCGCTCAGTTCTTCTATTTTTCTTAGTTATGTCAAGCGAGCAAAGTTAAAAATCTAAAGCTTTTATGAATTGTGATTGAATTATAGCATGTCACACCACAGAAGGGACAGAAGCTGTGTGAAACCTCATTTGGAGCCTGTCAGTGACATGAAGAAGTACAGATGGAGTGCAGCAGCTGTAAAAGATAAACATTTTAAAGCTAATGTTATCAGCAGATTCAAGTTGAGTCCTGTAGTGAATCTTTCCTATTTTAGATGCTGTGGAAAGCAGAGCTGCCATTCTCTTTTTTTCTGCAAAGGCTGTAAAAACGTTTGCCAGTGGAAAACCCTGACACTAGTGTTTTACCAGTGATCAGCTAATAAGCTTCCTATTTAGAGAGCAATTTTCAAATAGCCCCAGGGCTAAAATTCTAGGGGCGTAGCCTGGAACACTTCCATCACTTCATTTCCAGATCCAGAGCAGAAGGGGCAGTGGTGTAACCAGATGTGCCAATGTGGCTGAGCCTCAGCTCAAAGTGAGTGGGCACAGACTGGTTGCCAGTGAAAGGAGGAGTGGCCTAGTGTTTAGGCCACATTGGTGATCTGCAAGGGCCGACTTCTACATGGAATGTTGGAATAGCAACATTCCATGTAGAATCTCAAATAGTAGCAACAGTGGAGGAGTGGCCTAGTGGTTAGGGTGGTGGACTTTGGTCCTGGGAAACTGAGGAACTGAGTTCGATTCCCACTTCAGGCACAGGCAGCTCCTTGTGACTCTGGGCAAGTCACTTAACCCTCTGTAAGCCGCATTGAGCCTGCCATGAGTGGGAAAGTGCGGGGTACAAATGTAACAAAAATAAAATAGATACTATTGGAGATTCTACATGGAATGTTGCTACTATTGGAGATTCTACATGGAATGTTGCTATTCCACTACCAACATTCCACGTAGAAGGCTGCGCGGGCTTCTGTTTCTGTGAGTCTGACGTCCTGCACGTACGTGCAGGATGTCAGACTCACAAAAGCAGAAGCCTGCACGGCCACATTGGTGATCTGCAAGGGCCGACTTCTACATGGAATGTTGCTAGTGGAATAGCAACATTCCATGTAGAATCTCAAATAGTAGCAACAGTGGAGGAGTGACCTACTGGTTAGGGTGGTGGACTTTGGTCCTGGGGAACTGAGGAACTGAGTTGGATTCCCACTTCAGGAACAGGCAGCTCCTTGTGACTCTGGGCAAGTCACTTAACCCTCCATTGCCCCATGTAAGCCGCATTGAGCCTGCCATGAGTGGGAAAGCGCAGGGTACAAATGTAACAAAAATAAAATAGATACTATTGGAGATTCTACATGGAATGTTGCTACTATTGGAGATTCTACATGGAATGTTGCTATTCCACTACCAACATTCCACGTAGAAGGCTGCGCGGGCTTCTGTTTCTGTGAGTCTGACCAGGACGTCAGACTCACAGAAGCAGAAGCCTGCGCGGCCACATTGGTGATCTACAAGGGCCGACTTCTACATGGAATGTTGCTAGTGGAATAGCAACATTCCATGTAGAATCTCAAATAGTAGCAACAGTGGAGGAGTGACCTACTGGTTAGGGTGGTGGACTTTGGTCCTGGGGAACTGAGTTGGATTCCCACTTCAGGAACAGGCAGCTCCTTGTGACTCTGGGCAAGTCACTTAACCCTCCATTGCCCCATGTAAGCCGCATTGAGCCTGCCATGAGTGGGAAAGCGCAGGGTACAAATGGAACAAAAATAAAATAGATACTATTGGAGATTCTACATGGAATGTTACTAGTATTGGAGATTCTACATGGAATGTTGCTATTCCACTAGCAACATTCCATGTAGAAGGCTGCGCAGGCTTCTGTTTCTGTGAGTCTGACCAGGACGTCAGACTCACAGAAGCAGAAGCCTGCGCGGCCACATTGGTGATCTACAAGGGCCGACTTCTACATGGAATGTTGCTAGTGGAATAGCAACATTCCATGTAGAATCTCAAATAGTAGCAACAGTGGAGGAGTGACCTAGTGGTTAGGGTGGTGGACTTTGGTCCTGGGGAGGAACTGAGTTTGATTCCCACTTCAGGCACAGGCAGCTCCTTGTGACTCTGGGCAAGTCACTTAGCCTTCCATTGCCCCATGTAAGCTGCATTGAGCCTGCTGTGAGTGGGAAAGCGCAGGGTACAAATGTAAGAAAAAAAAATACAGGATGCATCATTCATAAGGCTTTGTATGGAAAAGTGCCTTGGTATTTTAGAAGTGTCTTGCAAGTTTATCGTCCTAAGAGGACTTTGAGATTAGAGACCACAATGTGGTTAAATACCTTTTGAACTTGCTTCTGAATATTAGTATTTTGAATGGTAGAAAGCACACTAGGAAATGATAATGTATTACCAGCGCCATTGATGCTGGAGGGATAATGGATGTGAAGCACTATTGATTTGGTTTGATATGTGGAGGAGTGTGGTAGCCGTGTTAGTCCACTCTTAAGGTTATCAATAGAAATCAAACAAAATAAAACATGGAAAAGAAAATAAGATGATACCTTTTTTATTGGACATAACTTAATACATTTCTTGATTAGCTTTCGAAGGTTGCCCTTCTTCCTCAGATCGGAAATAAGCAAATGTGCTAGCTGACAGTGTATATAAGTGAAAACATTCAAGCATTACTATGACAGTCTGACAGGGTGGGAGGATGGGGGTGGGTAGGAGGTATGCATGGGGACATCAAAGCATATCATTGATATTCTAACAGGATGGGTGTGGATAGGTGAGGGGTGGGGTGATCAACAGAGACACACAGCTTTATGGTTTATAATGGGCTAGGAACCCCAGGTCCTTGTTAAGTCCTTTCTGTTGGGTGTTAAAATATTCAATCATTCTGACTTCAAAGGTCTTACGTTCTTGTATGGTTTTAAAGTTACCTTTGAGGATTCTCACTGTGAAGTCACTGGTGCAGTGTCCTGGTCTTGTAAAATGTTGCCCAACAGGTGTGGGAACCCTGCTGGCACCAGCATTGTTTATATGATGTCTATGTAAATTGAATCTTGTCTTAAGCATCTGGCCTGTTTCTCCAATATAGCATCCTTCATTACATTTTTTACACTGAATGATATATACCACATTGGAAGATGAGCAAGTGAAAGATCCCTTTATGTTGAATATCTTTCCTTTGTGGATGACTTTGGGGTCCTGTGAAATATTTTGGCATAGTTTGCAACTGGATAAATTGCAGTTTGATATGTGTGAATTGTATATGATGGGTTTTTTTTAAAAATTCTGGATGAACTTGATGTACTTAGGTTTTAAGTGAGTTTGACATTTTTTAAATAAATAAATAAAAATTCACAGCCTCCCCCCATGACCCCAAATTCAATAAATACCTAAGTTGCAGGGATCCCCCAAGCCCCGCCATCCGAGAGGTCCTGCTTTGGTGGCCCAGAATGCTCCCGCTGCAGCTGATGGCATTCTCTATGGGCCACGACTAAGCTGGCCCTCCTCCTTCCTGCGCATGCGCAAAAATTGAGCATGCGTGGGAGGGGGGTGAGCTGGACCAGCAACGACCCATAGAGAGTGCTGCCAGATGCAGTGAGTACGGGAGAATTCTGGGCTGCCAGAATAGCACCTCTTCAGCTGGTGGGGCTTGGGGATCCCTGTCCGCCTTAACAAGGATGCCATAATTTTGGGTGGGCCTGAGCGCAAATGCTCTGTGTGTTACTACCTTTTACTATGATTGGTAGATTGTTGAGGTTAAATGCTTGAGTCGCTGTTCTCTTTCCTGTTATTATTGGAGTCCTTTTCCTGTTTTTACTTTATATTTTTACTTTGTACACTGTTTCGATTTGCCCCTATGAGAAACGGTATATCAAATTCTAATAAACGATAAACAAAGGGTATCCTTGTCAAGTCCCTCCCTTCCATGTAGCATGGACTACCAAATCCAGCCCCTCTTCTCCCATTGCTCCTGCCTCTAGCCTGCATGCCCCCCCCCCCCCCATCCATCTGCTCCATTTCCCTTTTTATCTACAAATTAAGCCCTAAATAGCCCATTTGATTGGAAAAATACATCTCCTTCCATCATTCTTGGGGATTTTAACATTCACGCTAACGATCCCTCTGACTCTTATGCCTCTCAGTTTCTTCCTTTAACATCCTCCTTCAATCTTAAGCTATGCTCCATTACCCCTACGCACCAGAATGGCCACTGTCTTGATCTTGTCTTCTTTTCCAACTGCTCACTCTCCAGTTTCTGCACCTCAGTTCTTCCCCTCTCGACTATCATCTGATAGCCTTCACACTTAAACACCCTTCCCCCCCAGTCCCATCCAATCTCCACCTATACATTTACGAATCTTGAGGCTCTTGACTCTTGCACTCTCTTCAACAGTGTTTCATCCCTCTTCTCAACCACTATGTTATCCAAGTCTGTCAATGAGGCTGTCTCTTCCTATAATACTATTCTTTCCTCTGCTCTGAACACTTTTGCTCTTCTCATTTCCCATTCTGTAAGGCGTACCAAACGCCAACCTTGGCTGACCTCTAGAATCTGCTACTTACGTTCTTGTCTCCGATCTGCTGAACGCCTTTGGTTGAAATCCCATGCCCATACTGACTTCATACATTTCAAATTCTTGCTGACCTCCTTCCAGTCTGCTTTTTCACTTGTCAAACAGGATTACTACATCCACTTGACAAACTCTCTAGGCTCAAACCCTTGACATCTCTTTGCCACACTGAACTCTCCCCTTAGTGTCTTCACCTTTCAACCCCCCCCCCCCCCCACCTTCACTTTCTTCCCAGACTATGGCTGAGTACTTTCATGATAAGGTTCACAGGATTAACCTTGAGATCTCAACCAAGTCACCTCCACCTCTCCTTCCCCCAGTCCATTCTGTCAACCCTCCTTCAACCCTTGCCTCTTTTCTTTCTTTTCTGAAATCACTGACGAGGGAACTGCACATTTTCTTTCCTCCTCCAAACTGACTACCTGTTCCTCTGATCCTATTCCCACCCATCTAGTAACATAGTAACATAGTAGATGACAGCAGAGAAAGACCTTCATGGTCCATCCAGTCTACCCAACAAGATAAACTCATATGTGCTACTTTATATGTATACCTGACCTTGATTTGTATCTGCCATTTTCAGGGCACAGACCATAGAAGTCTGCCCAGCACTAGCCCCGCCTCCCAACCACCAGTCCCAACCACTGGTGCTGCCACCCAATCTCTATCTATCGTTTATCGTTGATTTATTTACTATACTGTTACTTATTGCATTGGCAAAGTAGAACAGTTTACATTGTAAAAATATACATTTAGAACGCAAACATACAAACTAAGAAATCCATTAGTCGATAGGAAAGCACAGCAAAAACAGAAACATCCATACTAAGAGGTGAGTGAACAAAAATACAGTACCATTCATACAAAAACCAAGATTATAATGCTGCATGTTGAAAATAGAACAACCATTGCGTCTGTTATCCCTTTATCATGTGTTGTTTTCAAACGTACTGTGGAAAAAGTATGTTTTTAAGGTTTTACAGAACCGGGTATATGATTCCTCTAATCGAATTACTTTTGGGAGGCAGTTCCAAAGTGTGCGGGATAAGAAAAAGAAAGCTGACGCTCGCGTAGATTCCCATCTAGACCTCAAGGGTGACGGAATTACTAATCTATTATCTGTGAGTGACCGGAGTGTACGTGTCGGTGAGTATGGTATGGTGAGATTGGCTAAATATGATGGGGTTGATAAGTGTAATGCTTTATATGTCAGAATGAGGATCTTAAATTTTATTCTGACTTCAATCGGAAGCCAGTGAAGATGGTGTAAGAGGGGTGTAATCCTGTCATATTTTGAGGCCCCTGCAGATAACACGGGCTGCCGTGTTTTGTATCATTAGTAGACGTTTTAAATTTACCTTTGTAATAGCATTGCAGTAGTCAAGACGTGTTATGATATAAGCATATGTCAGGGTACACAAGGAATCTTTGTCTATCGAGTTTCTGATTGAACACAATTTCCGTAGATGATAAAAAGATTTTTTTAGTACATCAGATATTTGTTCGTTAAAGGATAATGCAGGGTCAATAATGACACCTAAATATTTAAAGGATTGTACTGTAGGTATCTGCTTACTAAACGGAGTAGGTATTAAAGATGGTATTGATCCATGACCTGTTATCCAAGATGTTATTGTCTTATCCAGATTTAACACTAAATGGTGCTTTGTAAGCCAACTGGCCACCTCATCAAGGCAGTTTTGAATTGGTGTCAAATCTATGTTCAGCGGCTGCACGTAATGAATAGTCATCCGCATATGAATACGAGCTGATACCCAGAGACTGGATAAGTAACGAAAGTGGACTGACATATAGATTAAACAATATTGGTGATAAAACTGATCCTTGTGGTACCCCACAGGAGATGGGGTGGGATTTTGAAATAAATTGATTTTGAACAACTTTGAATGAATGGTTACTGAGAAAAGATGAGAACCAATTATAGGCTGTGCCCGAGATACCAATTTCCTTCAAACGATTGAGTAGTAGATCATGATCTATTAGATCAAACGCCGTGGACAGATCAAGTGAGATAATCAATGCGATGTAACCTTGTTCCAGTGTAGAATGTATTTCACTTAGAAGGAAGTTAGAACCATCTCTGTACTATGACCTTTCCTAAAACCTGATTGTCTGGTTTGGAGAAGAGACGGCTGAGGGGAGACATGATAGAGGCATATAAAATAATGAGTGGAGTGGAACAGGTGGATGTGAAGCATCTGTTCACGCTTTCCAAAAATACTAGGACTAGGGGGCATGCGATGAAACTACAGTGTAGTAAATTTAAAACAAATCGGAGAAACGTTTTTTTCACCCAACGCATAATTAAACTCTGGAACTCGTTTCCGGAGAATGTGGTGAAGGCGGTTAGCTTAGCAGAGTTTAAAAAGGGGTTAGATGGTTTCCTAAAGGACAAGTCCATAAACCGCTACTAAATGGACTTGGGAAAAATCCACAATTCCGGGAATAACATGTATAGAATGTTTGTACGTTTGGGAAGCTTGCCAGGTGCCCTTGGTCTGGATTGGCCGCTGTCGTGGACAGGATGCTGGGCTTGATGGACCCTTGGTTTTTTCCCAGTGTGGCATTACTTATGTACTTATGTCTCGGATGTAATACGTTTTTTGATTCTACGTAAGATTGTAACTGTGTAAGCACAACCATTTCCAATATTTTGGATAAGAATGGAAGATTTGAAACCGGACAATAGATACTCAGCACTATCTCTCCTACTGTCATCCATTCTGTCATATCCTCAATCTTTCACTTTCCACTGCAACTGTTCCTGCTGCCTTCAAATATACCATAGTTGCACCACTCCTCAAAAAAACCTTCATTGACCCTACTTGTCCTTCCAACTATCGCCCATCTCCCTCCTCACTTTCCTATCCAAGATACTGGAATGTGCTATTCACCGCCGTTGTCTTGAATTTCTTTCATCTCAAACTATTCTTGATCCACTTCAATCTGGCTTTCACCTTCTACATTCCACTAAAACAGCCCTTGATAAACTCTCTAATGACCTGTTCCTGGCCAGATCCTCACCCTTCTTGATCTGCCGCTTTTGACACTTTTGATCATCGCTTACAACTAGATATGTTGTCCTCACTTGGATTTGAGGGTTTTGTTCTTTCTTGGTTTTATTTATTGCATTTGTATCCCACGTTTTCCCACCTCTTTGCAGGCTCAACGTGATTTACAATACATCATGGATAGTGGAAGTAAGAAGAGAATAGATATTTTGTATTACAGAAGGATTTTGGGTTGCATGGTAATAGAATACATGATAGTAATATGACAAAAGGCATTATAAAACATTTCTGGATATATGTGGGGAGTTTCACATGTGTTGATCTCTTCTCTCTTCCATCATACTTTTAGTGTATGCTTTGGTTTATTTTCCTCTACTTCTATCCCACTGCCAGTTGGTGTACCTCAAAGCTCTGTCTTGGGACCTCTTCTTTTCTCCATCTATACTTCTTCCCTTGATGCTCTAATCTCCTCCAATGGGTTTCAATATCACCTTTATGCTGATGACTCACAGATCTACCTCTCCACACCAGAAATTTTAGCAGGAATCCAGGCCCAAACCTTAGCCTGCCAGTCTGACATTGCTGCCTGGATGTCTCACCACCATCTGAAACTAAACATGGCCAAGACTGAGCTTCTTATCTTTCCCCCTAAACTACTATTATTTAACATTTCTATAGCGCTACAAGGCATACGCAGCGCTAAACCCACCTCTCCTCTCCCCCCATTCTCTATCTCTGTGGATAACACTCTCATCCTCCCTGTCTCATCAGCTCATAACCTTGGTCATCTTTGACTCCTCTCTCTCTCTCTCTCTCTCTCTCTCTCTCTCTTTTTGCACATATCCAACAGACTGCTAAAACCTGTCGTTTCTTTCTCTATAACATCAACAATGTGGAATAGTGATATGGGGCATTGGGAGATCAGGATGAACTGTACAGTGGTCTTTCTCTCATTCGGGAGCAAGCGTTCCTCGCTCTCCCAACAAAGACCACACGGCACTCCAAGATTTTTCATTTAATGCAAAATAACTTTCCTGGCAATTTCTGCAACTGGCAGTCAACACTTCAGAACTCTTTCTATTTAGAGGATAATATACCGTATGCAAAGCTGTTTTGCCCGAGACCATTTATGACAGTCTGATTCACTCCACTCCGATATTTATATACTTACATCTTCACCTGTCCATCTGCCTATCCTGTTGGGTCAAGAATAATCAAAGGCTGCTCCCATTATTTTTGATATCAGTCCAACTCCCTCGGGCACAGACCCTTTTGGCTGTCGTCCTTCTGGTGAATGCACTTTGCAGGCTGCACCCCAACCTTCAACAGGCTCCTCCTGTTCTGGATCCCGCTTTCAGGCTGGACTCCCTTTGTCCACCTGAAACTCTGACTCCATCTCGGTCACCACTTATAAGGGCAGCGACTACTCTTTATTCTGCGCTCCAGGATCCCCCAATACTCCCAAGGGTCCTGGCAGGGGTACAGAGTGACAACCAGAGACCTTGTGTTCCCCAGTACAATCCCTTTTATTATTTCCCAAACTTCACCCCTTCTGTCAGTCACTACAGGGAACCACATTATTTCACCAACTGCTCTTCCAGCCCCTCCCTTGTCCAGGCTTACCAAACTCCCTCCACCCCCCCCCCCCCCCCCCCCCAGGGCCTCTAGAAAAATCTATCACCAGTCTTGTAGTATTACCCATATAATGGGGCATTACACTTGGAACTCAAGAAAATTAATAAACAAGACAGAAGAAAGCCAATTCACAGGTGCAAAACATTACCCTGAAATGGCGCTGCCATAACAGGTCTTTGTAAGCCACAATCAGCCTGCAAATAGGTGGGAAAATGTGGAATACAAGTGCAATAAATAAATAAATACAATTGTAAGGGACCCTTAAGGATCGTCACTAACAGCAGGACCGTACCACTTTAGTGAGGTGAGGGGGATCTACTGTTTCTAGTAGAGGGACTGTACCATTTTAGTGAGGTGAGGGGGATCCTCAGTATCCCAATGTGTTTCTAGCAACAGGACTGTACCACTTTAGTGAGGTGAAGGGAGGGATCTTCACTATCTCACTGTGTTTCTAGCAGCAGGACTGTACCACTTTAGTGAGGTGAAGGGGCTCCTCAGTATCCCACTGTGTTTCTAGCAGCAGGACTGTACCACTTTAGTGAGGTGAGGGGGATCCTCAGTATCCCAATGTGTTTCTAGCAGCAGGACTGTACCACTTTAGTGAGTCGAGGGGGCTCCTCAGTATCCCACTGTGTTTCTAGCAGCAGGACTGTACCACTTTAGTGAGGTGAGGGGGATCCTCGGTATCCCAATGTGTTTCTAGCAGCAGGACTGTACCACTTTAGTGAGGTGAGGGGGGTCCTCAGTATCCCACTGTGTTTGTAGCAGCAGGACTGTACCATTTTAGTGAGGTGAGGGGGATCCTCAGTATCCCAATGTGTTTCTAGCAGCAGGACTCAGGGACTGTACCATTTTAGTGAGGTGAGGGGGATCCTCAGTATCCCAATGTGTTTCTAGCAGCAGAACTCAGGGACTGTACCATTTAAGTGAGTGTAAACCAGTTTTCTACAGCATCTCCTTCTGGGCTTGCCACAATGTTCTTCCTAAATCTTCATAAGCCAGTGACCCCTAGTGTAAATTTGGTGGTTTTTTAATTGTCTTTGGTGGCGACTGATGCTACTGTTAGTCTCTGTGTGTACGCCTGTTATTTTTGTGTTGTGTAGGATCTCAGGGGCAGTATCTCCAAATGGGTTAATTTTGCACATACCATCAGATAACGAGACATTCTTAGAGCTTGATCTCAGTCTCTCACATTTACAGTTAACACTCACCAGACCCCTTGAACTTGTACCAAGGAGAGCTTTTTCTGGAGTTCATAGGATCTATACTGGCAATTTATCAAGATGTGCTTGAAAACTGTTTTTAATCAGGTCTCTTGTTCCCAGCACGATAAGAAACCACATTTTCTTGGTCTGTAGCTGCATCTCTTGTTTCTTGAGGACCCTAAGTGTCTCCACACCATGTACAGAATATTCATTTGACACAGGTCCTTCTAATGTTCTCTTAGGCATGTGTTGCAATACTGAAAAGTTAGCTGGGCCTTTATGTCAGTCCTGTCAACAGCAAAGCAATAAGCAATTAAACACTTGATATTAAACTATAAATATAAAAAAATTGAGAATATAAAAGATACTTTTCCTAGTGCTACTCTCTGGAGATCCCTGGGAAGAATTGCACTTTCTAGAAGGGGCAGTAAAAGCACACTAGGCTGCAGATGTGAGATCAATATAGCTTCTAGCTTTCATAAAGAAGCCTTTTTGGGCCTCGGAGGCCTAAATGCCCAGCAGGGAGCAGCTTTATTTATCCTCTGGGAGAGAGAAATGCTGGTGGGTCGAGGTTGAAAATGTTTGCAATACTGAATCTGCAAGTGAGCAATGGGAATCCTAGATATTTATTTTGTATTTATTTATTGCATTTGTTGTATCCCACATTTTCCCATCTATTTGCAGGCTCAATGTGGCTTACATAGTATTGTTAACATAGTTATTCCAGTATATCAGGTGCAGTTAGTATCGTGTAGAGATTAATTAAGGGAAGAAAGAAGGAGGAAGGGATTTGTTAGGGTATTTATAGAAGGTGGGCTTTCATAACTGAATGGGTTGGTGGAGTGGATTAGTGGGGCTGTAGGTTCTCATTGTAGGCCTTGTTGAAGAAATATGTCTTCAGAGATTTGCGGAAGATAGTTATTTCGTCAATGGTTTTCAGGTCTGTGGGTAATGCATTCCATAACTGCGTGCTCATGTAAGAGAAGGTGGTGGACAATGACCACTTATCTATCTGTTACCCTGATTTAAATCACTATTTCAGTAACCTGCAGTAATCCAAGGGTTGTGGGTGTTATGCTACAATTCACAAAAGGTTGGGTCTTTAATATGCTCCTTGTTCTTGTTTGCATTTGTCTGTAGCTAACTGAGCTGAAATGTACACCTTTCAATTGCAATAAAACAAGATTTAAACATACTGGTGAAACCTCAGAGGATGTGACATCATCGCTTATGATGGACGCCTAATTTGGGAGTTCCAGAGAGAATTGAAGCAACTCACCTCCCCGGCGCTTCCATCCTTTCCCATCCGTATCTATTTAGGATTGTACAGGTGGAATATCCCAGCTGTTTGACGATAGCAACCAAGAGTCATGGTAGTGAGATCAAGACACCCTCTAAGGCCAGTGAGAAACTGTGGAACGCGGGGTCCTGCTGCTGGGCGTAAGGCAGCTAAGAGAGCATGCAAGGGCTGCTGTTGGGCCTGGAGGTTGACGCACTGGAGTCTGGAATGGACATGGTGATATTGAGGGTCTCCATGGTTGACCTGCAATCTTGGTTGAGGGAGATCAAGACTGAAATAGGCACTGTGAAATCCCAAATCAAGGAGGCGATTCAGGAAATTAAGACAGCCCTAGCTGGCATGAGGACTCGGAGGAGTGGCCTAGTGGTTAGGGTGGTGGACTTTGGTCCTGGGGAACTAAGGAACTGAATTCGATTCCCACTTTAGGCACAGGCAGCTCCTTGTGACTCTGGGCAAGTCACTTAACCCTCCATTGCCCCCCTGTAAGCCGCATTGAGCCTGCCATGAGTGGGAAAGTGCAGGGTACAAATGTAACAAAAAAAAAATACTTCTATGACCTGTTTAAGGTTTAACAGTTTGATTCAGGATCAAAAAACAAATCAACATTGAACAACTAAACAACAAGATAAAACAAAACATCAAGCAGTTACATAACAATAACCATACTTAGCAAAATAATAAGCAAAAACAGCAAAAAGCTGGATGATTTATGATCCCATTTTTTGTTTTGTGAGAAAACTCCCGCACTCTCCTCCCCACTGCCCTAGTTCCCTTTCAACCCCTCTCCCCCCAACCTTACTGAAACCCATATCTTAAACATTCACAAAGATGACCCAGCGTTTGGGCTCTTATAACCCCAGGCCATCTATAAGTGGATAACGTCCAATATTCCCAATCCAACCTCCCCTACCCGGGCAGAGAACCCCCAAGCAACCCCTAATGTAACAGTACCGACTTAGGAAACACACTGAAACTTGTTTAATACTGCACTTCTGGCTTTATGGAGATAGTTTGTAAATAACGGTTCCAGATAGAAATAAAAGCCCTTCTTCCCTTTGGGGAATTCCTAACAGCCCTTGCCTCCCATAAGATAAAAGCGTGAAATTTATTTCTCCAATACCAAAAGGAAGGAGGCTCCTGCATCCAATGCTTAAGTATGCACGTCTTCCCCAATGTATAAGCTTTACTCAACAATAAGTGTAAAATTTTGTCTGAGATCTCATATGCTTCTACGACCTGTTTAAACTGGGGCTACAAATCTTCCATGTGAGTACTTTCTGCCTGTGATTGCAATATTGTCTCGGGCACAAGAAGCCTGGCAAGGTACCTGCTCTTTGCTGCAGCATTAGCCATTGTCTCTAAATGGAATCATATTTGAGCCTGAAATCGGCATGCCTATGTACTAAAGTATCTTATGTAAGACATAAGAATAGCCATACTGGATCAGACCAATGGTCCATCTAGCCCAGTATCCTGCTTCCAACAGTGGCCAATACAGGTTACAAGTACCTGGCAGAAACCCAATTAACAGCAACATTCCATTCAGAATCTCAAAGAGTAACAACATTCCATGTAGAACCCCAAAGAATAGCAAGATACTGGAATCCTAAAGAGTGACAAGATTCCATGCAGAATCTCAAAGAGTAGCAACATTCCATTTAGAACCCAAAGAATAGCAAGATTCTGGAATCCTAAAGAGTGACAAGATTCCATTCAGAATCTCAAATAGTAGCAACATTCCATATAGAACCCAAAGAATAGCAAGATTCTGGAATCCTAAAGAGTGACAAGATTCAATTCAAAATCTCAAATAGTAGCAACATTCCATGCTACCAATCTCGGTGCAAACAGTGGCTTCCTCATGTCTGTCTCAATAGCAGACTATGGACTTTTCCTCCAGTAACTTGTCCAAACCTTTTTTAAACCCAGATGCACTAACCTCTGTTACCACATCCGCTGGCAACAAGTTCCAGAGCTTAACTATTATTTGCGTAAAAAAATATTTCCTGTATTTGTTTTTAAAGTGTTTTCATATAGTTTCATTGAGTGTCCCTTAGTCTTTGTACTTTTTGAAATCGTGAAAATTTGATTCACTTCACTTCTACCCGTTCTAAACCACTCAGGATTTTACAGACCTCAATCATATCCCCCCTCAGCCATCTCTTTTCCAAACTGAAGAGCCCTAACCTCTCTAGCGTTTCCTCATACTAGAGCAGTTCCATCACCTTTGTCATTTTGGTTGCTCTTTTTTGAACCTTTTCTAATTCTACTATATTTCTTTTCAGATACGGTGACCAGAACTGAACTGAACACAATTCTCAAGGTGAGGTCGCACCATGGAGCGATACAGAGGCATTATGGTATTCTTAGTCTGATTTGCCATCCCATTCCTTATAATTCCTAGCATCCTGTTTTCCGCATACTGATATATTAGAAAGGAAACCGCTTCCTTGTTTGATGAAGGACAATCTGCTCTCTTTCAGCACTGTGTATGTCTATAGTAGCGCTTTAGAAATGATAAGTAGTAGTTTCAGGCCTTTTTGCTGAATTACACCGAACAAAGGGTGCCTGGTTTAATATATATACAGTATATATATATTGTTACATTTGTACCCCGCACTTTCCCACTCATGGCAGGCTCAATGCGGCAGGCAATGGAGGGTTAAGTGACTTGCCCAGATTCACAAGGAGCTGCCTGTGCCAGTAATTGAACTCAGTTCCTCAGTTCCCCAGGACCAAAATCCACCACCCTAACCACTAGGCCACTCCTCCACTGTTGCCACTATTTGAGATTCTACATGGAATGTTGCTATTCCACTAGCAACATTCCATGTAGAAGTCGGCCCTTGCAGATCACCAATGTGGCCGCACAGGCTTCTGCTTCTGTGAGTCTGACGTCCTGCACGTACGTGCAGGACGTCAGACTCACAGAAACAGAAGCCTGCGCAGCCATCTACATGGAATGTTGCTAGTGGAATAGCAACATTCCATGTAGAATCTCCAATAGTAGCAACATTCCATGTAGAATCTCCAATAGTATCTATTTTATTTTTGTTACATTTGTACCCTGCGCTTTCCCACTCATGGCAGGCTCAATGCGGCTTACATGGGGCAATGGAGGGTTAAGTGACTTGCCCAGAGTCACAAGGAGCTGCCTGTGCCTGAAGTGGGAATCAAACTCAGTTCCTCAGTTCCCCAGGACCAAAGTCCACCACCCTAACCACTAGGTCACTCCTCCAGAATTTAATTTTACTGGCCCTTGTTCTGGACTGAATGTTGTTTGGTGGGGGAAACGGTCAATCGTCCATGGGACTTTTGTTGCTATTAATGGATACTTGGCACATGGACAAGACTTGGCTATTGCTTTTGGACGGTTTTTATCTGAATGTTAAAGTTTAAAAGAAGAAAGCAGGAAGCAGGACTTAGTTTGGCAGTTATCTGAATGTAGGTCAAAGGCAAACATGAAAACAAACTTTTCTTCCTATAGGAGAAATGATATTTGCTCTGCTGCTGACTGGGGGTTTCCATTCTAAGCTATTTGTCTCATGCCATAAAAAGCAAAAATCACTGCAATTATAGCTGTGACCATAATAAAAGGTTCTAGAAAAATACTTCTTCTTAAGCAAACTGCCAGAAAGCTGGGCATTATGGGTTACAAATGCTGACATGGCAGGAGGTATTCTGCGTGCACAGGAAAACATTGCTTATCCCCAGCATCCTGCCCCTTTCCCTAACCCTGATCCTGGCTTCCAGCCTAGGGTTTCTTAGTTGTGTCTAGATACTTTTATTTATTTATTTGTTGCATTTGTATCCCACCTTATCCCACCTCTTTGCAGGCGCAAAGTGGCTTAATTGTCTCTTAATAGGCACTGTAGGACCACAGTCCAGTGGTTGGCCACATATATTTTTTCCACTGTAGCACCTGAATAGCTCTGGTACTGCCCAGGGGCGTAGCCAGACAACAGATTTTGGGTGGGCCTAGGCAAGAATTGGGTGGGCACCAAGTGTTCTCTCCCCCCCCCCCCCCCCCCCCCCAAAAAAAAAAAAAAAATCTCAGCTGGTGGGAAAACGCTTCTTTCCACCTTGGCAGCAGGAATGCACTGAAAATTGAGCAAGCGCAGGTGCCGGTGTCGTGGAGAATAGCGTTTTCGTTACCATCAGGGGAAAATCTTCAGCTGGCAGAGCTTAGGATTCCCACCAGTTACCACTAAACATGTGCTACTGTTGGGTGGGCCTGAGCCATAAATGGGTGGGCCCTGGCCCACCCAAGCCCACCTGTGGCTACACTACTAGTACTGCCAGAGGAAGCGTGCTGGGGAGGGACAGGCCAGATAAGCCCTGGGATAACCAATGCTTTTGCTACCTAGAGCAAAGGTAGCTGGCTCCTTCTCTGCTCTCTCCATGTCAGTCGAGCTGCCTCCAGGCCAGCGCAATCATATTTCAAATGTAAGTGCAGGCACTTCCTGTATATTGGAAGGCACAGGAATGTGCTGCCTGAACTTGCATTGAAAATGTGCTTGTTCTGGACTGAAGGCGGCTTGACTGACATGGACAGAACAGAGGGGAGGAAGGAACAGCCCCCAGTGTTGAAAGATGTATCTGCATCTGCTGAGACCAGGTGAAAGAAGGGGATAGATGATGCTGAGGGTGGGCTTTGAGCAAGGCTTTGAAGATGGGCAGGGAGGGGGCTCAGGGAGTTTATTCCAGGCATGGGGTGAGGCGAGGCAGAAAGGGCAGAGCCTGGAGTTGGCGGTGGTGGAGAAGGGTACTGAGAGGAGTGATTTGTCTTGAGAGCGGAGGTTACGGGTAGGAACGTAAAGGGGGAGATGAGGGTAGAGAGGTAGGGAGGGGCTGCAGATCGAGTGCATTTGTAGGTTAATAGGAGAAGCTTGAACTGTATGCGGTACCTGATCGGAAGCCAGTGAAGTGACTTGAGGAGAGGGGTGATATGAGTATATCAGTCCAGTCGGAAGATAAGACGTGCAGCAGAGTTCTAAATGGACTGAAGGGGGGATAGATGGCAAAGTGGGAGGCCAGTGAGGAGTAGGTTGCAGTAGGTTGCAAAAAGGCAAACTTTTCCTTCTAATCTTTCAGCAATGTCTCTCACAAATATATTAAACAGAATCAGCCCCAGCACCGACCCCTGAGGCACTCCACTACTCGCCTTCCTTTCCTCCGAGCAAATTCCATTTACTACCACCCTTTGCCACCTGTCAGCCAGATTCCAATCCAGTTCACCATAACATAAAGGAATTCTGTTCAGAAGGAATGGATCCTCAGAAGCTTAGCGGAGATTGAGTGGCAGAGCCGGTGGTGGGAGGCGGGGCTAGTGGTTGGGAGGCGGGGCTAGTGCTAGGCAGACTTCTACGGTCTGTGCCCTGAAAATGGCAGATACAAATCAAGGTCAGGTATACACAGAAAGTAGCACATATGAGTTTATCTTATTGGGCAGACTGGATGGACAGTGAATGTCTTTTTATGCCGTCATCTACTATGTTACTGTTACTATGTATGTTACCACTTTAGGTCCTAAATTCAGCCCTCTCAGCTTATTCGTGAGTCTTCCGTGAGGGACTGTATGAAAGGCTTTGCTGAAATCCAAGTTGATTACATCAAGCGCACGTCCTTCATTCAAACAAACAAACAGTTGTAACAGTGCCTTGAAGAAAAAGCAGAGGTGGTAGTACATGGTATGGAAAGAGAGATGCTCACAAATATTAGATACAGAAGAAGTAATGTGAAACAAAACTTAAAATACTGTCATGACCGAGGCACTAAAGTCATGAGCAAGCAAGTGTTACGCTGCTGTTAATCTCTCATCTCTCCCTACACTCCTCCCCGTGAACTCCGTTCGCTGAGTAAATGTCTCCTGTCGTCCCCCTTCTCCTCCACTGCTAACTCCCGGCTCCGTCCCTTCTATCTCGCTGCTCCCTATGCCTGGAATAGACTCCCTGAGCCGGTACGTCAGGCTCAGTCTCTGGCTGTCTTCAAGTCTAGGCTTAAAGCCCACCTCTTTGCTACTGTTTTCGACTCCTAACCATGACTCTCTTACTCAACACCCTCACTTATCACCCCTACCACTGCAATTTCCCCACCCCTAGCTGTCTGTTCGTCTGTCCAATTTAGATTGTAAGCTCTGTTGAGCAGGGACTGTCTTTCATGTTAATTTGTACAGCGCTGCGTAAGTCTAGTAGCGCTATAGAAATGTTTAATAGTAGTAGTATGAGCCAAGTATAGGACAGTCAAGCCATTGTGACATCACTGATGAGGTTGGCTCTTAGGCATTGGTGGACTGAGGCATTATGACATCACAATGTCAGCTCTGGTTAAATCACTGCTTTGAGCCAAGTATAGGACAGTCAAGCCATTGTGACATCACTGATGAGGTTGGCTTTTAGGCATTGGTGGACTGAGGCATTATGACATCACAATGTCAGCTCTGGTTAAATCACCGCAGCTCCTCAGTACCTTTCCGCTCTCATCTCTCCCTACACTCCTCCCCGTGAACTCCGTTCGCTGGGTAAATGTCTCCTGTCGTCCCCCTTCTCCCCCACTGCTAACTCCCGGCTCCGTTCCTTCTATCTCGCTGCTCCCTATGCCTGGAATAGACTCCCTGAGCCGGTACGTCAGGCTCAGTCTCTGGCTGTCTTCAAGTCTAGGCTTAAAGCCCACCTCTTTGCTACTGCTTTCGACTCCTAACCATGACTCTCTTACTCAACACCCTCACTTATCACCCCTACCACTGCAATTTCCCAACCCCTAGCTGTCTGTTCGTCTGTCCAATTTAGATTGTAAGCTCTGTTGAGCAGGGACTGTCTTTTCATGTTCATTTGTACAGCGCTGCGTAAGTCTAGTAGCACTATAGAAATGTTTAATAGTAGTAGTAGTAGTAGTTAATTGTAAACTGTACAGAGGCACCTTACCTTTAAAAAGACTCACAAACTGCTTCAAATCCTTCCTGTGAATGCCGCAGCCAAAGGGTGGCAGAGTGCTATCAGAGAGAAAACGGAGCTCCCCCATCTTCCACCCCCAACTTGCCTGAAACCTACCTACCTGATCCGCCCTTAACATCACATTGTATTTGTCTACCTCATTCGACCTTAACATCACACTGTATTTGTTCTGTTACGGACTTGGCTATGTACCGGACTTACGGTACTATGTAAGCCACATTGAGCCTGCAAATAGGTGGGAAAATGTGGGATACAAATGTAAAATAAATAAATAGTGATATGGAGGGGCATAATTGAACGAAAACGTCTATCTCCATGGGCGTATATCTCCGAGAACGGGTCCGTGAAGGGGCGGACCGAACCGTATTTTCGAAAAAAATAGACGTCCATGTTTTATTCGACAATTTGTGAGCTGTGCGTTTTTGTTTTTCAGTGATAATGGAAAATGAAAGCGCCCAGCTCAAAAACGAATAAATCCAAGGCATTTGTTCGTGGGAGGGGCCAGGAGTCGTAGTGCACTGGTCCCCCTCACATGCCAGGACACCAACCGGGCACCCTAGGGGGCACTTTTACAAAAACAAAAAAAAAGGTAAAAGAGCTCCCAGGTGCATAGCACTCTTCCCTTGTGTGTTGAGCCCCCCAAATCCCCCTCAAAACCCACTGCCCACAAGTCTACACCATTACTATAGCCCTAAGGGGTGAAGGGGGGCACCTACATGTGGGTACAGTGGGTTTGGGTGGCGGTGTGGAGGGCTCCCATTTACCAGCACAAGTGTAACAGGTGGGGGGGGGGGATGGGCCTGGGTCTACCTGCCTGACGTCCACTGCACCCCCTAATAACTGCTCCAGTGACCTGCATACTGCTGCCAGGGAGGTGGGTATGACATTTGAGGGTGAACATAAAAAGTTGTGAAACGGCATATTTTGTGGTGGGAGGGGGTTTGTGACCACTGGGGGAGTCAGGGGAGGTCATCCCCGACTCCCTCCAGTGGTCATCTGGTCATTTAGGGCACTTTTTGGGGCCCTATTCGTGGAAAAACAGGGTCCAGGAAAAGTGCCCTAAATTCTCGCTAAAAACGCATATTTTTTTTCCATTATCGGCGAAAGGCGCCTATCTCTGATCGGCCGATAACCACTCCCCAGTTCCGCCTTCACCACGCCTTCGACATGCCCCCATCAACTTTGTCCGCATCCGCAACGGAGTGCAGTTGAAAACGTCCAAATTCGGCTTTCGATTATACCGCTTTATTCGTTTTTGTGAGATAAACGTCTATCTTCCGATTTGGGTCGCAATATAGGCGTTTTTCTATTTCAATTATAAGCTGGATAGTGTACCGAAAAGTGGTGGCGCCAAAACACAAGAAAATGCTACATGTGTGCATTAGAGTGCATAATTACATAAGTGTTGCTATACTGGGACAGACAAAGGTCCATCAAGCCCAGTATCTTGTTTCCAACAGTGGCCAATCCAGGTCACAAGTACCTGGCAAGATCCCAAAACATGCTGCTTATCCTAGAAACAAGCAGTGGATTTTCCCCAAATCCATTTTAATAATGGTCTTTGGAGTTTTCCTTAAGGAAGCCATCCAAACCTTTTTTTTTTTTTAAACCCCGCTAAGCTAACTGCTTTTACTACATACTCTGGCAACAAATTCCAGAGTTTAATCACACATTGAATGAAGAAATATTTTCTGCGATTCATTTTAAATTTACTACTTTGTAGTTTCATTGCATGGCCCCTATATGGTCCTAGTATTTTTGGAAAGAGTAAACAAGCAATTCACATCTACCTGTTCTACTCCACTCATTATTTTATAGACCTCTATCATATGTCCCTTCAGCCGTCTCTTCTCCAAGCTGAAGAGCCCTAGACGCTTCAGCCATTCCTCATAGGGAAGTCGTCCCATCCTCTTTATCATTTTCGTTGCCCATCTCTGTACCTTTTCTAATTCCACTATATCTTTATTTAAGATGCAGTGACCAGATTTGAACACAATATTCAAAGTGCGGTCACAAGTACAGTGCATGGAAAGGGCACTAATGTAAATACAAAAAAATAAGCAATATATAATACAGTGGACAGTACCAGTAAATCAAACAATGTTCTTTTAGAAAAGTCAAATATAAGTGCCATAATAAATTAAATAATGAAATATATGAGTGATTTATTAGCCTGTATATCATAAAGCAAAGCATATTTGGAATTAGATGCGCAGAGTATAATAATGTATTAGATGGAGATAAGGGGTAGTGCAGCTGGAAAAACCGTAGCTGAAACAAAAATATCATATATTTGATAGCATGATATAGTGAAAGCAACGTGCAAATTGAAAAATACACGGGGTGGTTAAAAATACAGTTTCTAAAAAGGGTAAAACAGCACATAAACTAAATAGATAACGCACAAGAGAGGGCGTAGGCCCTGGAAGAGGCTGTACGTCTTGCATATGTAGACAAACAAATTATATAGAGATGCCACTGTATATAAATATGAATGCAAGATATATAGGGCTCTGTTTACTAAGCTGTTCTGTAGGTGTGCTAACATTTTAGCGTGCGTGAATGCTATATACCCATATATGGGTGTCTCTAGCGTTAGCACGCGCTAATTTTTAGCGTGTGCTAAAAAGTTAGCATGCCTAAAGCGTTGCTTTGTAAACAGGGCCCCTAGATTACTAAAAATATAATCCCCCCGATATTCAGTGCTGGACGTGTAATTAAACTCTGGAATTCGTTGCCAGAGAATGTGGTAAAGGCGGTTAGCTTAGCAGGGTTTAATAAAGGTTTGGACGGCTTCCTAAAGGAAAAGTCCACAGACCATTATTAAAATGACTTGGGGAAAATGTACTGCTTTTTTCTGGGATAAGCAACATGTATTGAACTTTTTCGGGATCTTGCCAGGTGTTTGTGACCTGGATTGGCCACTGTTGGGAAACAGGATGCTGGGCTTGATGGACCTTTGGTCTGTCCCAGTGTGGCAATACTTATGTACTTATGATGGGCAGAGTGGGGCATCAATAACAGCTTCAAAAGTTGGGGAACAAGGCCAGTGCAGGGTAGACTTCTACTGTCTGTGCCCTGAAAATCAAGATCAAGTATAAATATGTAGTTTCACATCATACCTTTTGCTTTGAGCTTATCTTGTTGGGCAGACTGTATGGACCTTACAGGGGTTTATCTGCCGTCATCTGCTATGTTACTATTGTATAGTACAAATAAAGCTAGACTCATAGTCCACTACAATGGAAATACAAGAGAGGAATCTCATCTATTTACTAATGGCCCAACATTTTAAGACTGAATTGGTCCCAAGGAGCCTTGAGAGTTCAAAAAGCCATGTAGTCAAACCAGATCAAAGAAATGACCAGAGCCAATATTCAGCCGGTGGTGGTTAGCATTTCTTTAAACGGTGACTGTGGATGGCTAAATTAGCCCCAGATATTCCGTTCTCGGCCATGTTCAGGCACCGGCACTGAATATCTTAGGTTATGTGGGCCCTGGCTGAATATAACAAAAAAAAAAATGAGCAGAGGCCCTCCAATCCACCCACTCAGGTCCTGATCCCAATCCCCCTTTTTCCTCCCTTGACCATGACTCCAAGCCCCCCACCACCTCCCCCTCCCCCCAGCCACTCAAATACCCTCCCCCCTAGGCCTACTTGCAATCCCTGGTGGTCCAGCGGGAATGGTGGAGGCTGGAGCAAAGCCCACTGGTTCCTGCTCATAGTGGCTGCCTATCCAAAATGGCTGCCATGGCCTCTAGTGACAGCCTCATGGAACTTCAGTTTTGAGCTATCCTAAATCCTTCTGCGTAGCTATGTGGGGGCCTGGCCCTGAATATTGCCAGGACGAGCCAGTGGCGTAGCCAAGGGTGGGCCTGGGTGGGCCAATGCCCACCCACTTTGGGCTCAGGCCCACCCAGTAGCAGCACACCTATGGGATTCCCAAGCCCCACCAGCTGAAAATTCCCAACAACTGTCCCTCCTGCATACCTTGTAAACAGCAGATGGCATGCAGGTGAGACAAGGAGAGACCAAATCACCTGTGGGACAGGGGGGGGTTCTTCTGCCCACCCATCTTGGGTCCAGGCCCACTCAAAGTTGGATGTCTGGCTACGCCCCTGGGACGAGCATAAGTACTGGCTCTGCTACCAACGCCAACGCCTCTACCACCCCTGACCTTCCCATTTTTTTTATGGCCGGTGAGAACCAATATTCTGTGGCACTGCCCAGTTAAGGGACACTGGCTGTTAGGCAGCCAGGAGCGTCTCTTGCTCTACAAGTCGTTGGTGAGGCCCCACTTGGAGTATTGTGTTCTGTTTTGGAGGCCGTATCTTGCTAAAGATGTAAAAAGACTGGAAGCGGTGCAAAGAAAAGCTACAAAAATGGTATGGGATTTGCATTGCAAACCGTACGAGGAGAGACTTGCTGACCTGAACATGTATACCTTGGAGGAAAGGAGAAACAGGGGTGACATGATACAGACGTTCAAATATTTGAAAGATATTAATCCGCAAATGAACCTTGTTTGGAGACGGGAAGGCGGTAGAACTAGAGGACATGAATTGAGGTTGAAGAGGGGCAGACTCAGGACTAATGTCAGGAAGTATTTTTTCACGGAAAGGGTGGTAGATACGTGGAATGCCCTTCTGGGGGAGGTGGTGGAGATGAAAACGGTAATGGAATTCAAACATGCGTGGGATAAACACAAAGGAATCCTGTTTAGAAGGAATGGATCTACGGAATCTTAGCGGAGATTGGGTGGCGACGCCGGTAATTGGGAAGCAAATCTGGTGCTGGGCAGACTTCTACAGTCTACGCCCTGATCGTAAATGAATAGATATGGAAAGTTCAAGACTTCTATGGTCTGTGCCCTAAGAAAGGCAAGGACAAATCAAACTTGGGTATACATATAAAGTATCGCATACCATGTAAAATGAGTTTATCTTGTTGGGCAGACTGGATGGACCGTATAGGTCTTTATCTGCCATCTTTTACTATGTTACTATGTAAATCACGTTGAATATCGGGCAAGATACATTTTATCCCGAAAGAACACATTTCTGTATTCGCTTAAAGCCACATTAAGACAAAAGCATGTTATCGACTAGATCCCAGGGGGTGGTAGGGCACAGAAACACATTTAAACTGAAACAATAATCTTGCATCAATAAAACTAGTCTTTGGAATTCATGCAATAACTCACATACCATGTGGGACCTATTAACTTGACTCTAACCACATGTTTGTAACCATGGGGGGTAGGGGTTGCTTTTATGTTGGGGTCCGATTTACTAGAGGTCTCTCTCATGGCATAACAGGGAGGAAAAACTTATTACAAACAGTCCTTAACTGAATCCAGAATGTAAACATCAGTTTCAGCCGGAAGATGGAAATAATCCATCCATTTCAAATTTCCAGCCAAGCGAGTTTGTTTACCACATTGATTCTTACAGTAAAGCACTCATACGTTAAACAAAATTTGATGGAATGGAAAGGGTTCAGAAAAAGGGCATGAAAATCAAACAAGGCCTACGCAGAAGGATTTGAAGAACTCAAAATGTATGCACTAGAGGAATGTAGGGGAAGGGGCGTATGACAGAAACAGTTATATTAATCAACAAGCTTGGGTGAATTCCTTTACAAACAGAAGAACTTCATGCATGAGGGGTCATGTCATGAAACTAGGTGGTAACTCAGAGGAAGTCGGAAGAACAAACTTTGTTACTGACGGTAAAGGCTTGGAATTGACCCCCAACAGGAGTCAATCAACATCATGACAGAGTTTACACGCATTTGGGACAGAAAAAGAGCACGGCGGATCTGGATTTTTCAGTAGCTCAAGGGGAGTTACCTTCAGGTACAGGTGATATTTCCCTGTTTCCAGAGGGCTTATTTCCGATCTGAGGAAGAAGGGCAACCTTCGAAAGCTAATCAAGAAATGTATTAAGTTATGTCCAATAAAAAAGGTATCATTTTATTTTATTTTCCATGTTTTATTTTGTTTGATTTCTATTGATAACCTTAAGAGTGGACTAACACGGCTACCACACTCCTCTACTTCAGAGGGCTTACAGAAACCTTTCATTTGAATCATGCACTAACACATAGGGGCTGATTTTCAAAGCACTTAGACTTGCAGAAATCAATTCTGCCTAGTGGTTAGTGCAGCAGACTTTGATGTTGGGGGAGCTTGGTTCGATTCCCACTGCAGCTCCTTGTGGCTCTGGGCAAATCACTTAACCCTTCATTGCCCCTGGTATAAAATAAGTACCTGAATATATGTAAACCGCTTTGAATGTAGTTGCAAAAAGCTCAGAAAGGTGGTATATCAAGTCCCAGTTCCCTTTCCCTATTTGAGATTCTACATGGAATGTTGCTGTTGCTACTATTTGAGATTCTGGAATGTTGCTACTATTTGAAGATTCTAGATGGAAAGTTGCTACTACTGAGATTCTGTTGCTACTATTTGAGATTCTACATGGAATGTTAATGTTGCTATTCCACTAGCAACATTCCACGTAGAAGCCTGCCCTTGCAGATCAGCACAGCAACGCAGCCGCACAGGCTTCTGTTTCTGTGAGGCTGACGTTCTGCACGTATTCAGCCTCACAGAAACAGAAGCCTGCGCGGCCGCATTGCTACCTTTTTACCTAAACACAGATATAGGTAAAAAGTGGGATGTAAGCATGTACGGCACGTCGGTCAGCCTTCATTTATATAGTAGGATAAGACACAAAAGGTGCCCTAAATGACCTGATGACCACTGGAGGGAATCATGGTTGACCTCCCCTTACTCCCCCGGTGCTCACTAACCCCCTCCCACCCCCCAAAACTGTGGTTTAAAACATTACTTGCCAGCCTCAATGTTATACTCAGGTCCATTAGATCAGCATCACCATTTCACTTTGCCTATACGCACATGAATACAATTACCCAAATAACATAGTTTTCAAATTCAACGCACTTGTGTGACTTGTATTTGAAAATCATTTTGCTCTGTGCAGGCTTTTATGCATGCGCCTATCTTTGCCATTAACCAGCCAATATTCAGCTGGTGGCAGCTAAATTAGACCTGTGCATTCAATGCTGACCATCTCCAGGCATGGTCAATGAAGGTCCGGGTATGACCAGACACGTGCTGGTTGCCAGCAGGTCTCGGATGAATATTACCCAGGTCCACATTAGAGGATCAGTGAGGTCCTCCAATCCCCCCCTCAATTCAGATCCATCCTCCCATTCCAATCTTCCCTTCACCTGTTGCCCCTATCTGATCCCCTGTCCAGCTGTGAAAACTCCCAACCTGATCCCCTCCGTTCCGATCCTTCTCTCCAATTCTGATTCCCCTTACCCGCGACCTCCCATCTGATCCACCTGGTCAACTGGCAAACTCCCCCCAAGTCTCCTCCCACCCAGTGACCCCCTGAGGACCCCTGGTACTTACCCAGGGGCCATCCCTGGTCATCTAGGGGGATGAGGCAGGAGCAATCCCCCTCTGGCTTTGGGTTCAAAATGGTGGCCAAGGAGAAAGTTTTTTATTTTAAAGATAACTCTTGCCTCCAGTATTTTTTGCCTGTTTCCTTATTGTGCCAAATATTAACATTTTATCCATGAAGGTACAAGCTCACAAGAGGGAACCCTTTGAAGTCTGTTAAAGTTAAGAGAGGAGAAGTGTAAATTTGGCCATGGACATTACAAATGACTATGTAACGGCATGTGGAGTAACCCTGAACCCTAGCTGAGGGAGGCACTACATATATCTAAGAAGTAAAAAGTTTCCCAATGCCAGCCAGACTGTTCCAAATGTTATCTAAATTATGGGGGGAAGTGGGGTTAACAATTGGCATTCCTTGTTTTAAAGATATGGCCCCCAATAGCTCCAAGGGAGCAATACTGTACATGCCCTTCAGTTACTCTACAGATCCCTACAGCTTCCCCATCTGGGGAGCCATGGCCATCAACTTCTCTGGTCTAGTCACTTGGTCCCCAGACTGCACTTTCTCACCTGTGGTGCTTTGGTCGGTCGATGCTCTGACAGTGACCACAGCCCCCTCTGGAGGCCATTTCTACCAGTCACCAGAGTTTGCATCCCCCATAGGCTGGCATCAGTGGGAGGTATGTGCAGAACGAGACCAACCAGGCTCAAAAACATTTCAACGACCAACTGGGCTTCTGCTCCCCTGTGCCCAGAAGTGGACTATTACACCAGGACCTGCCTAGGATCCAGCCCTGAAAAGCTCTGGCATGGAAGCCTATCACAGGAAGATTCGAACCAGAGTTGAGGAACATTTGTTCTGCATGATTTCCTTGAGATTCCTTTTATAAATGGTCAACCCTCCAGAGTGCTCAGAAAGGCTTCTCTCCTAGCACCCACTATCATGACCCTCCCATAAATCTTGGGGTTTTTTTCTGTGCCTAGTTTTGAAATTGTTGGCGCATAATTACACACATAAAGAGTCTACATGTGGAAACTCAAACTTATCCAATCGAGGCCTTAACCCATTCATCTATGCAGATGATGTTACAATCTTCATTCCCTTCAGACATGACTTGACTGAAATAACTAATGAAATCAATGATGGCCTAAACATCATGGACTCTTGGGCAAACTCATTCCAACTGAAACTGAACACTGAAAAAACACACTGCCTTATCCTCTCATCTCAACATAACAGCTACAAACCCCCAACCATAAACACCCCTATCTCAGACAGCCTAAAAATACTCGGAGTCACAATCGACCACAACTTCACTCTTGAGAGCCAAGTAAAAATCGTAATAAAGAAAATGTTCTACTCAATGTGGAAACTCAAACGAATAAAACCTTTCTTCATAAGTACATAAGTAATGCCATACTGGGAAAAGACCAAGGGTCCATCGAGCCCAGCATCTTGTCCACGACAGCGGCCAATCCAGGCCAAGGGCACCTGGCAAGCTTCCCAAACGTACAAACATTCTATACATGTTATTCCTGGGATTTTGGATTTTTCCAAGTCCGTTTAGTAGCGGTTTATGGACTTGTCCTTTAGGAAACCGTCCAACCCCTTTTTAAACTGCTAAGCTAACCGCCTTCACCACATTTTCCGGCAATGAATTCCAGAGTAAACTAACACAATCAATGGTCCTCAGCCATGCAGATTACTGCAACGGAATCTATGCGGGATGTAAAGAACAACTCACAAAAAAACTCCAGACCGCCCAAAACACAGCAGCCAGACTGATTTATGGTAAAACACGATTCGAAAGCACTAAACCGCTTCAAGAAAAGCTGCACTGGCTCCCAATCAAGGAACAGATCATCTTCAAAATATGCACATTGGTCCACAAAATCATCTATGGTGTAGTCCCAGGATACATGACAGACCTCATAGATCTACCAACTAGAAACAGACTCAGATCAGCATGATCATACCTAAACCTACATTACCCAAACTGCAAAGGGCTAAAATACAAAACAACTTATGCATCCAGCTTCTCCTACATAAGCGCACAACTATGGAATGGACTCCTGTATGCAATGAAAACAATCCATGACCACCTAAACTTCAGGAAATCATTAAAAATCCACCTCTTCAAAAAAGCTTATCCCAATGATCTAACATAAATCCCCACACCCTGCAGCACAACATAATCAAAGATCGTACTGGACAATTTACTATCCTCTTTCCCCTCGACCCATGACGCCTGATTCACCTCTATCTCATTTGACCACAACACAATCTTGTATTTGTTATCAACCGAAATGGCAAACGCCTTTACGGTACTTTGTAAGCCACATTGAGCCTGCAAATAGGTGGGGAAATGTGGGGTATAAATGTAACAAATAATATTAATAATACATGATGCACACCTGGAAAAAAAACCCTTCCATATGGGCTAGATATGCAACCCTAGAAACCCGAAGGCTCTTCAATAATCTTTATGGGAAAATGCAGTACTGTAATTCAAAGACATAGGACAAGGAAAGAGGACTCTTACCACCAGCAAATCGAGGACCAAACTGGAGATACTACTACTACTACTACTACTTGACATTTCTAGAGCGCTACTAGGGTTACGCAGCGCTGTACAGTTTAACAAAAAAGGACAGTCCCTGCTCAAAGGAGCTTACAATCTAAAGGACGAAATGACAAGTTGGGGCAGTCTAGATTTCTTGAATAGAGGTAAATACTACTTCTGTAGAATTTCAACAGATAGCTAGAATGGCTAGATACGAGGGGGCCACTTCATATAACCCTGCGATATCCAGCCATCAAACTATCCTCAGTATTTTTCCATAGTCATCCTCCCCAGGTCCTCTGTTAAACTCTTTATGTGGATGGTTAGAAAATAAGTGACCTTGCTTAAAATTCTTATTTGCTCCCATAGGCTTTCGGTCCTTTAGGAGTGATTAAAGAGCCAAGATACAATGTCGAGTGATTCATGAGGTGTTCTGGAAGGACAACGCTGAGCTTATAATTATCCTTCAGAGCATCCAGCAATCAATCAAGCTGTGGATGGCTTCTTTTCTTGTACTCCCTCTAGTTATTGGTTAAGAAAAGGCAACTGGTCACCAGAGATCAACAATAACTTTTTTTTTGTTCCATTTGTACCCCGCGCTTTCCCACTCATGGCAGGCTCAATGCAGCTTACATGGGGCAATGGAGGGTTAAGTGACTTGCCCAGAGTCACAAGGAGCTGCCTGTGCCTGAAGTGGGAATGGAACTCAGTTCCTCAGTTCCCCAGGACCAAAGTCCACCACCCTAACCACTAGGCCACTCCTCCACTGTTGCTACTATTTGAGATTCTACATGGAATGTTGCTATTCCACTAGCAACATTCCATGTAGAAGTCGGCCCTTGCAGATCACCAATGTGGCCGCGCAGGCTTCTGTGAGTCTGACGTCCTGCACATACATGCAGGACGTCAGACTCAAAGAAACAGAAGCCTGCACAGCCTTCTACATGGAATGTTGCTAGTGGAATAGCAACATTCCATGTAGAATCTCCAAGAGTAGCAACATTCCATGTAGAATCTCCAATAGTATCTATTTTATTTTTGTTACATTTGTACCCTGCGCTTTCCCACTCATGGCAGGCTCAATGCGGCTTACATGGGGCAATGGAGGGGTTAAGTGACTTGCCCAGAGTCACAAGGAGCTGCCTGTGCCTGAAGTGGGAATCAAACTCAGTTCCTCAGTTCCCCAGGAATAAAGTCCACCACCCTAACCACTAGGCCACTCCTCCACAATAATTGCAATTCCAGTACTTAATCAGTAGCGCATAGGTTGGAAATAATTTATGAGAGGCTGGAAGGGATTAGAGGGTATTTTTTAGGAGACATCTTAGCTAGTATTCTTCTAAAGGGCCTAAGCCAGTGGAATAGCTGCATAGGGCCACGGGGGCCTTGGCCCCCCCAAAATTTCTTCTGGGCCCCTGGTTCATCCAGCGCCAGTCTCGGCACCTCCGTGTTGCCTGCCCTGCTCACTCTTCCCCTCACGTCCAGCACGCTCCTTTTAGTGAAACTGAGCACGCTCAATATCACTAAAAGGAGCGTGCAGAATGTGAGCGGAAGAGTGAGCAAGGCAAGCAATGCAGCGGCGCTGGAGACCATACTGGACGAAGACTTCAGCTGGCGGGGGTTGGGGACCCCCACCAGCCAAGGTATTAAATTGCGGCGGTGAGGCGGCAGACCAAAATGAGCCCCCCCCCCCTCCGCGACCTCGGGCTCTGGCCCCCTCCCGCCGCGAGGTGTGGCTACACCCCTGGCCCAAGTAGTAAGAACGGCTGAACATGTGGAGAAGTTAATTAACATGGATCTCTTCCTGCTAAATCATAAACCCAAGACAAACTTTTTCATCCTCCTGTCAGACTGGGAATTCAGTCTTCGACTTTTCCTGAAATTAAACTACTACTACTAGTACTTAACATTTCTAGAGCGCTACTAGGGTTACGCAGCGCTGTACAAATTAACAAAGAAGGATGGTCCCTGCTCAAAGGAGCTTACAATCTAAAGAACGAAATGTCAAGTTGGGGCAGTCTAGATTTCCTGAGTAGAGGTGTAGTGGGTAGGTGCCGAAGGCGACATTGAAGAGGTGGGTTTTGAGCAATGATTTGAAGATGGGCAGGGAGGGGGCCTGGCGTATGGGTTCAGGGAGTCCGTTCCATGCATGGGGTGAGGCGAGGCAGAAAGGGCGGAGCCTGGGGTTGGCGGTGGTGGAGAAGGGTACTGAAAGGAGGGATTTGTCCTGAGATCGGAGGTTACGGGTAGGAACGTAAGGGGAGATGAGGGTTGAGAGGTAAGGAGGGGCTGCAGATCGAGTGCATTTGTAGGTTAGTAGCAGAAGCTTGAACTGAATGCGGTACCGGATCGGAAGCCAATGAAGTGACTTGAGGAGGGGGGTGGTATGAGTGTATCGGTCCAGGCGGAAGATAAGACGTGCAGCAGAGTTCTGAACGGACTGAAGGGGGGCTAGGTGGCTAAGTGGGAGACCAGTGAGGAGTAGGTTGCAGTAGTCAAGGCGAGAGGTAATGAGAGAGTGGATGAGAGTTCGGGTGGTGTGCTCCGAGAGGAAGGGGCGAATTTTGCTAATGTTGTAGAGGAAGAAGCGACAGGTCTTGGCTATCTGCTGGATGTGTGCAGAGAAGGAGAGAGAGGAGTCGAAGATGACACCAAGGTTGCAGGCAGATGCAAGAAACATGCAAGAAAGACAAGACTCGGAACAAATTAGATGTGCTCAGAAAATGAAACAAGGCAGGAATACCAAATTTATGACTGGATAAAAAGGTATTATTTCAAATAAACATCTTCGGCAAATGGTTTCATTTAATACTGATAAGCAGCACAATGATGCATGGGTACAAAGATTATCACCAAAGCAACTCCCACAGGTGCAAAGGGGAAGGGGACTTTCCGGCCTAGAAAAGTGTAAAGGGTCATTTTCAAAGCAGTTTGTTTATATGCCAGAAACAACAAATAAATCTTCATACGTTTCCCTCTATGTGGGCAGGAAACTCCCTTACCTACTGCGTCTGAACAATTTACTTTCAGGATCCATCAAAAGGCCCCCTGAAAACTGCCTTCCCCGACTGCAGTTAAAGAATTGTGTTGGCACTTTTCCTTTCATCCAAAAAAGGTCAGATTTAGGGTGAAGGAGAGAAAGTATGGTTGGGTCTTTCATTGTGAAAGCCATGCACAGACTTTTCTTCAGCCCAGTTACACCTGTTACACCTGCAGTCCCTCTGCCAGATGGATTATGAAAGGGAAACCCCAGGCAGAATTTCCCTTCGTAATGTGCTGACAGTACTGTATCCAGATTAAAAATTGTCCCCTCGGAGGGTAATCAAACAACAGGAGAATACACACCTATGTGTCTTAATTAAACAGCAAAGTACACAGGGGTGAAAGAAAACCAAGTCCAAAAGACCAGTCCTGAAACCACGGTGGTAAGAGCACCAAAATCACAGTTTATTGGGACCCTACATGGTCCGTGTTTCGGCTATAAAGCCTTCTTCGGGGGTCTAAAAACATAAAATGCAAAATGTAACCATAAAATGTAAAAACATAATAAAAGAGTATATATATATAATATAAGAAAACAATATAAATATAAAACACTGAAAATACAACAAAAGCATGGATCATAAGACATGACAAATCCTATATAATAATTCTCACCTCCAATGTTCTGTACTGCCTGGGACCGTGCCTCCCTCGGAGGTGGTGCGGAAGGCTCCGTAGATCAGTCACACACTTCACTGGACGCATTATGACGTGGTCGTAGCAGACCAACTCCGAGGGAGCCACGGTCCCAGGCAACACAGAACGTTGGAGGTGAGAAGTTAGTGCTGCTGAAGGAAAATGTTGACCACGTGAGTCCAACATAATGGCGCCGCAAACACCCCCCTTCTGTCGTTCCAGGACCCCCATTCCCCCACTATGTTGTTTCAGGACCCCCTCCCTCTCCACCCCTCTCTGGCCAACCGCGCCTTCGTAACAGCCGTCTGCTTAAAAGTTTTTACCTCCTGCACGCAGGGACGCTGCTTCACACAGCCTCTTCTTTCGCTTCTGTTTCAGTTGCGAAGAAGCTGGAACAAGCGAAAGAAGAGGCTGTGTGAAGCGGCGTCCCTGTGTGCAGGAGGTAAAAACTTTTAAGCAACAGATGGCTCTTATGAAGGGTAGGGCCAGAGAGGTGGGGAGGGGGTCCTGAAATGACAGGGGAGGGGGGTCATGAACGATACATGGGGGGAGGGGGTCCTGAAACTACAGAGGGGGGTCCTGAAATGACACGGGGGAGGGGATTCCTGGAAATCCACTGGAAGGGTAGGGGCAGGTCATGGAACTGGAAGGGGAGGGGGGTCCTGGAACTCAGGTGGGAAGAAGTGGGAGGGGTTTCTGGAACTCAGACAGGGTTGGAAGGGGGAAGGGGAGAGGGGGGAGGGGAAGGGGGTTCTGCAAACTCTCGGTCTCACATACTCTCGGTCTCACAAAGAGTATGTGTATCGCACACATACTCTCACACATACTATCTCTCTCACACACACTGTATCTGTGTGAAACACACTCTCTCACACACTCACTGTGTCTCACATATGCACTCGTGCACACTGTCATTCTGACACACACACACTCTCTCACAGACACACTCGCACCCAGTCTCACTCTCTCTGTCACACACACACACTCGCACAGTCACTCTCTCTCTCTCTCTCACACACAGTCACTTTCACACACACACTCTCTCAAACATACACACTACGAGGAAAATCTTGCTAGCGCCCGTTTCATTTGAGTCAGAAACGGGCCTTTTTTACTAGTAAAAATATAAAAACATAATAAGAATATACATGGAAAAATCCAATTGTGTATACATATATATGGCAAGAGCAATAGACTTCTATAACACTCATATAAAATTAAAAATATATATAAATGAAAAAATGTTATATATATATATATATATATATATATCCACATAAGATCACCCTACAGATGACATAGGGATAGAAGGGAACTGTATTCCAGCTTCAAATTGAGATGCAGGCACATTTAAATGACATTATAAATGTTTGCTTGTTTTTCCAAAAAATCAAAATATCATTGTCTGTATCGCTCAAACATAAATAACAGTCCAGTTCATTAATAGGCTTGAAAGTAAAAAAATGACACAGGGACAAAGTTTATCCCCGTCCTTGTGGGCTCCGTCCCCATCCCCGCCGGATCTATCCCCGCCCCATCCCAGTCCCCATCCCCGTGTCATTCTCTACATATACCGCTGAATATTGACGGTTAGTGATATATCCACTGATATTTCAAGTCAGACTGGCCAAGTTTGGCGACCATATTTGACCGTGTGAAACCCTAGAATATCTTTGGTTGCTGAAAATCGACTTGGCCAGTTGAAGTCTGACTGGCCGAAGTTAAACAGGATATTCAATGCCAGTCACCGGAAATGGCCTGTCACTGAATATCAACTCTCAGTGCCAACTGTGGGAGTTAGCTGTTCTAACTCCCGCAGTGTGAAATCGGCCTCAGAGTTGCTATTTTTGGGTGTAATGATAGCACACATATAACTAGGAGATTTTGTAAATCTGCACATCTGTGGGAGGTGATTAAGGAGCCAAGCTCTAAAACTCAATAATTTTCAATGACAGGAAGGTGAGCAAAATTCCTTGGGATGTGGAGGGCAAACATTTTCATTCTGTTTAGTTTCCCATATTGGGGTCAATATTCAAAAGGGTTTAATTGTGAAGAGGCTCCTGCTCAGGTGAACCCTCCTGAGCTACACATCTGCCAATATTCAGCTGCATATTACTGGGTCATTCTGTTGAAGATCACAATTAATAGGCCACGTGTTAAGAGCAGGCTACAGTGGAGTTATGGTGGAGCACCAGATTAACTAGTCAGTGGCTGGGTTAATGGTTAGGACAAAACATCCTAATTTTCTACACCAAGTTAACCAGGCACGGCTCTGAATATCAGCTGGTGCCTGGTTAACTTCCAGGTCAGTGGATTGGGTTACCATATTTACTGTGATAAAAAGCGGACACCCGTGACACCCCTGCCACACTCCCTGTCACACCCCACCATGACCCCTGTCACACCCTCACCACCCCCCTGCACTGCAGTGTCACCTTGACCCCCCCCCCCCCCACCAAGAAAGTCAGATTCCGTCCCTCTCCCCTGTATGTCCCCTCCCCAATCTCTTTTCCAGCTTCCCTCCACCCACCTTTTCTTTATAGCTCACTCCGTCCACATCCCCTCCCCTCCCATCCTGTACTTTATCATGCCTGGTGGTCGTGGCCTCTTTGGGGCAGGAAAGAGACCCTTCTTTCCTGCCCTGTGCTGCCACAGACCTTTCGCTCCTGGCGCGGCTTCAAAATGGCTGCCAAGATTTCAAGTGGTGACCTTGCAAGACTTCTGGAACCGGGAAGGTGGGGGGGGGGGGGGGGGGAAGAAAGGGGAGAGATGCTGGAACTAGGATGGAGGGAGAAAGAGAGGTGCCGGACCCAGGGTAAGTGATGCAGGCAAGCAGGAGATGGAAGGATGAGCGGGCAAGGAAAAGAGGTGCCAATACACTGTATGTCACAAAAAAAGTCCTGGCTTTGGATTATGCTTCCTTATGTGCATCATGTTGCGCTGATCCATATTAAATTCCATTTATTGTCTGACTGCTCAGCTTCCCAGTCTCACAAAGATCGCCTGAAAATTCTCACAATCTACTTCTGATTTAACAACTGCTTTGAAACCAAAATGATACAGGGGATGGGAACTCTTCCCATATGAGTAGAGGAGTGTGGTAGTCGTGTTAGTCCACTCTTAAGGTACCCTCCCCTCACCTATCCACACCCACCCTGTTAGAATATCAATGATATGCTTTGATGTCCCCATGCATACCTCCGACCCACACCCATCCTCCCACCCTGTCATAGTAATGCTTGAATGTTTTCACTTATATACACTGTCAGCTAGCACATTTGCTTATTTCCGATCTGAGGAAGAAGGGCAACCTTCGAAAGCTAATCAAGAAATGTATTAAGTTATGTCCAATAAAAAAGGTATCATCTTATTTTCTTTTCCATGTTTTATTTTGTTTGATTTCTATTGATTCCCATATGAGGAAAGGCTAAAGCAGTTAGAGCTCTTCAGCTTGGAAGAGAGATGGCTGAGGGGGGATATGATTGTGGTCTATAAAATACTGAGCAGTGTGGAACGGATAGAAGTGAATCGAGTTTTCAAAGTCCAGGAGACACTGCATGAAATGACATGGAAATACTTTTAAAACAAATAGAAGGAAATATTTTTTCACTCAAAGAATAGTTAAGCTCAGGAACACGCTCCCAGAGAATGTGGTAACAGTGGTTAGCGTACCTGTGTTTAAAAAAAGGTTTGGTCAAGTTCCTGGAAGAAAAGTCTATTGTAAGCTCTTTGAGCAGGGACTGTCTTTCTTCTATGTTTGTGCAGTGCTGCGTACGCTTTGTAGCGCTATAGAAATGCTAAATAGTAGTAGTTCACAAAAAGTATCTTTGTTCAGATCTGTAAATATACTCATCCAAAAAAAATAAGACAAACACTGTTGTATTTCCAGTGTTTGTTTGACACCTTGTGGCAAAAATGAATCATTGCACCTAAATCTATTTGAATGAGGGACAAATTTTCAAAATTACCTACATAGATGCAAAGACCTTGGGTTTATTTATGTTACATTTGTACCCTGCACTTCCCCACTCATGGCAGGCTCAATGCGGCTTACATGGGGCAATGGAGGGTTAAGTGACTTGCCCAGAGTCACAAGGAGCTGCCTGAAGTGGGAATTGAACCCAGTTCCCCAGGACCAAAGTCCACCACCCTAACCACTAGGCCACTCCTCCACTCTTTTACCCACATCTTTTATCTTTTATCTTTTATCCACATCTGCGCCAGTTTCAAAGAGAAAGCTTACATGGAATTTCCCTTTGAAAATTATCCAGAGAAGAAGTATCCAATGAGATTTGCCCCTGCTTTTAATGTGGGAACTTATTTCCCTCAAAAATAACATATCTATTCAAATACAACAATATATGAATTAATTCACTATAGTTGGAGATTAGGTTATCCAAATCTTTAAAACCTCAGTGATGGATGATGGGGGAGATAAGTTGGTTCTATAATTCAAATGGTTTTACGGTCAGTATTAGCTGCTGTGTTTATTGTATCATTCTATTCTGTATGATTCCTGGAGTGTCTATTTTACTGACTGCTTTAATAAAAATTATTCCCTTTAAAAAGTAAAAACTGCAGTGATGCACAGCCAACTGCTGGAAAAGCTCTCTAACCCCAAAGTAACATAATAACACTAAATGATAGCATTTAAAGACCTGCACAGTCCATCCAGTCTGCTCAACAAGGCAGAATAAAATACAAATACATAAGTATTGCCATGCTGGGACAGACTGAAGGTCCATCAAGCCCAGCATCCTGTTTCCAACAGTGGCCAATCCAGGTTACAAGTGCCTGGCAAGATCCCAAAACAGTACAATACATTTTATGCTGCCTATCCCAGAAATAAGCAGTGGATTTTACCCAAGTCCACCTTAATAATGGTTCATGGACTTTTCTTTTAGGAAGTTATCCAAACCTTTTTTAAACCCCGCTAGGCTAACTGCTTTTACTACATTCTCTGGTCTGGCAACGAATTCCAGAGTTTAAATACATGTTGAGTGAAGAAATATTTTCTCCAATTCGTTTTAAATTTACTACTTTGTAGCTTCATTGTGTACCCTCTAGTCCTAGTATTCTTGGAAAGAGTAAACAAGCAATTCACATCTACCTGTTCCACTCCATTCATTATTTTATAGACCTCTATCATATTTCCCCTCAGCCGTCTTTTCTCCAAGCTGAAGAGCCCTAGCCATCGTCGTCCCATCCCCTTTATCATTTTTGTCACCCTTCTCTGTACCTTTTCTAATTCCACTATATCTTTTTTGAGATGTGGTCAACAGAATTGCACACAATAATCAAGGTGCAGTCACACCATGGAGTGATAAAAAAGGCATTATAACATCCTCATTTTTGCTTTCCATTCCTTTCCAAATAATACCTAACATTCTATTTGCTTTCTTAGCTGCCGCCACACACTGAGCAGGGGGTTTCAACATATCATCAACGATGACATCTAGATCCCTTTCCTAGTCGGTGACTCCTAATGTGGCACCTTGCATTACGTAGCTATAGTTCGGGTTCCTCTTTCCCACATGCATCTCTTTGCACTTGCTCACATTAAACGTCATCTGCCATTTAGACGCCCAGTCTCCCAGTCTTGTAAGGTCCTTTTGTAATTTTTCATAATCATCTTGCGATTTAACAACTTTGAACAACTTTGTGTCATCAGCAAATGTAATTACCTCGCTAGTTACTTCCATCTCTAGATCATTTATCAATATGTTAAAAGATGGTCCCAGAAAACAATAAGGCAATAGATCCGCAGACTCCAATGTGGATAAACAACGAGCAGATCAGTGAGCAGTCCAAAACATACTTTATTGTTGAATCACAAATTGATAAAATGCCCGACACAGGCCATGTTTCGCCCAAAGGGGCTGCGTCAGGGGTTGGTAGACAATAGTCCAGATGAATAAAAACCAGCGGAATAGCTACTATTATTATTAATACTACCTTTTATCTTGCCGCACCTTATGCCGGGAATTGACTCCCTGAACCATTATGTCAAGCTCCATCCCTGGCCTCCTTCAAATCGGGCTAAAGGCCTACCTGTTTGATGCTGCTTTTAATTCCTAACTTGTCACCTACTCATGACCTTTATCTTGTCTTTCTTTCTTCAATATCCTCTTTTCCCTATGTGTCCTATCTGTCTGTCCTACCCTTATCCCTTATTGGTCCTGTCTGTCTGTCCTGATTTAGATTGTAAGCTCTTTTGAGCAGGGACTGTCTTTTCTTCATGTTCAATTAGCACTGCGTACGACTGGTAGCGCTATAGAAATGATTTATAGTAGTAGTACTATTAAAGGGATGGGCGCTCAGCTCCAAAAGTATGGTGTGCTTCCATACTATTGTCCAGGCGATTTGCTACTCTTCAATTTGTCAAATTGCGCCATTACAACCTCCAGGTTTATAGAGATTTCATTCAGTTTATCTGACTCATCAGCTTTGAATACCATTTCTGATACTGGTATCTCTCCCAAATCTTCCTCGGTGAAGACCGAAACAAAGAATTCATTTAATCTCTCTGCTATGGCTTTGTCTTCCCTGATTGCCCCTTTTACCCCTCAGTAATCTAGCGGTCCAACCGATTCCTTTGCTGGCTTCTTGCTTTTAATATACCTAAAAAAACATTTTACACTGTGTTTTTGCCTCCAACGCAATCTTTTTTCAAAGTCCCTCTTTGACTTCTTTATAAGTGCTTCACATTTGATTTGCTATTTCTTATGCTTTTTCTTATTATTTTAAGTCAGATCCTTCTTCCATTTTCTGAAGGATTTTTTTTTTAGTTCTAATAACTTCCTTCACCTCACTTTTTAATCGTGCCGGCTGTCGTTTGGTCTTTCTTCCTCCTTTTTTAGTACACAAAATATATTTGGCCTGGGCTTCCAGGATGGCATTTTTGAACAGCAGAAGAAAAGAAGAAGGAAGAAATCTCCACGACTGGAATGAACCAAAGAGCAAACAAAAAGTGGAGTCAGTCAATAGCGATGAAAACAGGTGATTCTTTATTCAGCAAACATAAATGATGGAGAACCCGACACAGCTGACTGCATCAGGGGTAAATATGCTGATGTGACAATTGCATGTTTTTGAAAAATTGAACTGTTTTGGTGATATCTTTGAAAGATACCTCGTTCCAAACCATGCGTTTTTAAACGACTGTCGGCCTTCCCCCAGGTTCTACATAAAGAACCTTAACATAGTAACATAATAGATGACGGCAGAAAAAGACCTGCAAGGTCCATCCAGTCTGCCCAACAAGACAACTCATATGTGCTACTTTTTGTGTATACCCTACTTTGATTTGTACCTGTGCTCTTCAAGACACAGACCGTATAAGTCTGCCCAGCACTATCCCCACCTCCCAACCACCAGCTCCGCCTCCCAACCACCGGCTCTGGCACAGACCGTATAAGTCTGCCCAGCACTATCCTCACCTCCCAACCACCAGCCCTGCCTCCCAACCACCGGCTCTGGCACAGACCGTACCAGTCTGCCCAGCACTATCCCCGCCTCCCACCACCGGTTCTGGCACATTATGAAAACTCTCCACTTGTTGTCCTAATTAGAATAATTGACTGTAAATGAAGAGTTGAGCTAAGAGGTGGGTGGGGGGTGGCAGAAATGGGCTGATCTTGGCAGATAATATAAGCCCCCTTATGCCATGCCACTAGGTCAAAGACGGGGGCTTGGAACGGACACTGGAGGCTGTGGCTACGTGTAGGAGAAACAGTTTAGTGTAGGGTCTGCAAGCAGGGGGCTAATAGGTATTGGGGCTGATGCAGAGACCGACATGGGTAATGGGAGAAAACAGAGGCTGAGAAGGGGGTCAGAGGGGAAGTAGGGAGAGAAGAGAATAGAGAGTATCAGAGGGAAGAGGTCAGAAGGAAAGAGGGAGGAAAGTGGAGAAGAGATCAGAATGGAGGATGGGGGTGATTGTGAGCATGAACGAAGATGGCTACTTAGATCCCGAGGTCTGCAGTTCTTTGTTGTAATCCTTTACCATCCGGACTTTTGATCATCGATTCAGCCTCCACCTTATAAACCTCCCATTAACTTTTCCACAGAAAAGCTAAGGCCTGCATCTGTGTATCAGGTCAGTGCATCGTCTTGCATGCACATTTGTATAGTAATTAGCTCATTATAATAGGTTTGCATTCTGTTTTCATGAACTACTACCATGATAGAAAGATAGCTTGAAGAACCCCTTTGTGCATGTATCGTGTTACTCCTTGCTAAAACCAGTATAAAAACCACATTGCTGGCTCCTTATGTTTTGTGCATCTGGGCCTAGGTGCAGACTTGCTTCAAGTTTTCAGTTTCTCTTTAATCACTTAGCAAAGTTTTCTTCTTGCATTGATTTCTGCTTTGATTGTTCTGCTGTTTTGGTTTTTTTTTTTTTTTTTGAGAATGTGAGTTTGTGTTATAATGCTAGTGATAAGTGAAGATTACAATAAGATATGCAAATACAAGGTAGAAATAGGGACTGACAGCAGTTTTTCTAATTTTATGTGCTAAGGGAGTTAAATTATACATTTCTAGTGAATTTTAGTTTGTTTTTTTAATATATAGTTTTATAGGATAGTTTTTAATATTTTTGTGTGTCCTGATACCTGGTGTTCACCCTACAACCACAAGATGGTGGTATTCATTTCTGATCCATAAAAATTACAAAGTATTGAGTTTGTGGAGAGATTTGCATACAGCTGGAAAAGTGCCTGCAACTCGTATGCATATTCCACTTGAGACACCTTGAAAATCCAATCCATTTGTAGTAAATACCATTGCTAGAAAAGGATAAGTATTAATTACCCTCATCTATCAGCAACCATCTCATGTGTGGCCTCAAAAAAATAAGTGACTTCATAAAGTCTTAAGACACAGCTGATGCCAGATTCATACCAAATTATTCTCATTTTCTATAAAGGAATTTTATATAAATTCACAGGGGTGTATTAGAAATGTTGAATTGCAGGGGGAAAATGTATTTTGCATGCATTTTAAACAGTTACAGATCTACAAAAACAGCGTAAGTCAACTGACAGTAAACAATGTTGCTGATTACAACTTTTATTCAAATATTTTATAAAACCTTATAACAGGCATACAAAAGAGACATACAGAATATAATCTATAATAAAAATGAACTGGTATTAAAAGGGTGTTTGCATTTCTTTAATACATACTTGGGGAATTTTTGAACTTTATTTCAGAACTGAAATGTAAGAATACATATGAATCCAAAGTGTTTCAACACACGGCAGGGTCAGGTCGGGGGGGGGGGGGGGGGGAAGGAAGGGGGCCACTAGACTACCAGGGGCATGGAGGCCAGGCACGTGGCTGGAAGGGGGCCACTAGACTACCAGGGATTTGTGGTGTTGGGGAGAAGGATATAAACTTTGTAACTTTAAAGATTTTTAAATATCCCCCTTCCCATCAGTATATGAGCAAATGGTAGGGGGGGCGGGAAATACAAAAGTGTTTCAGTAGTTGTATGGTATACCTACTGTTACTGGGTATTTTCTTTTTCAGCGGAATCAGACATTTATATAGCTTAGGAAGAGGAAGCCAATGCAGTATGCTTGTACTAGAGCAGTGCACTGAGACTGAGCGAACAGCTTCTAAATGCAAAATTTTAGTTCCCTAATGCAGTAAGCAAATAGCATGCAAATTACCACTGCATTAAAAAGTCTGTACTGTCAGAAAACAGCACATACTACTGCAGTAATATGCAGACACTTGCTGCAATGAAGGGTAAAATGTCTCCCTTGCTGTCAGTACACGAGCAGGGATTGGCTCACCACGCTAAGGAGGACGATAGAAGAAAAAAAAAAACTTGCCATCCCCTCTCTTCTGACAGCCAAACTAAAACCCCTGGTGTTCTAATGGGCCCACACCTCCTGCAGGCACCTAGAAACCCTCCCCATACATCTTGCAGATGGGAGGCAGGAGTGACAAGGGAATTATCTTATTTGGTAGACTGACCCCACACAATACTTCCCAGAATGCACAATGCAGGGTCAGGCACTGCCATTTTGCAAGACGGCAGCACAGAGGCAGAAGCAAGTGGCATTGCCCTTGCCTCCAATCTTTAAAGGTGTGTGGGGAAAGGGTGGGGGATCCAGGGGCCTTCCATATGGATCAGTGACGTGAAATGAAGTGCTGTACTTCAACATCTCAGATCACTCTACCTCTGCCCAGAGTAGTTAATCAGCCTCATTACCAAGCTTTTAAATAGGCTGGGTTCTGGTGTCTAACCCAAAGCTTTGTACAGGGTTACCTTGTGCAAAAAACTCATTTTGCATATGTATGCTCATAAATTTGTGCATAAAGCTGTGCTACCACTGTGAAAGGCTAGCGCACTTTACCTCATTGCCTCAGAGGGAAGAATCCAAATCAGCCAAAGAGAGGAGTCAAAGGCTAGGGAAGTGGTGTCTAACACACCTATTTAACTTGGAGGAATGTTTATTATCTATCTAACAGAAGCCCAAACTATCATCCTCCTCATTTTCTTTGAAAAGTGTACCACAAGTCACGATTTTCTGCCTAATGTGTTATTTGTTCTGATCTACCCTATTTAGACCTAAGGAAGGAGTGCTAATTCCCAAAAGTTGCTAAAAATGTATTTAGTCAGTCCAATAAAAAGGTATCATTTTTGTTGACTTTTATTTTTGTGAAGTAACAGCACCTGTACTTTATGCAGAAGAAAATACAGATGATCATAACCAAAATCTATTTAGCACGATCACACCCCACCAAAATAACTTCATATTTAAGACCAATTCACATCCTATTCACTACAGTTGATCAAGGGTTTTGAAGAGCATGTGCAATTTTCTTCTATTCCGACTTCACTCAGAGATTAATCAGAAGTGTCCCATTAAAGTTACTGAATATTTAAGTACTAATTTGGAAAAAAAAAAAAAGATTTGCTTTTCAATTCAAAATAACAATCAAATAAAAAAATTCAAGCAGAATAATTTATCACACTTTGTTCACTGGAAAATGAAAACAGAATTCGTGCTAGCACTGAAATGCATCCATCCCCAAAAAGCCAGTAACATTTCTGTGCTAAACAGTTCTCATATACAGGATAACAAAATATACAAATGATACAATTAACCAAATAAAGCATAACAAAGCCATTACTGTTGGTTTAACAGCAGCAATTGTCCAAATTCCAAATACATTCTTTAAGGTCTGACATTTTCTCCATCCTGGTACAATACACCAAAATACATACAGAACTATACAGAACACATTTTTACATGTGCTGGATATGGAAGCCCCACTATATAGTTTTGACAAAATACTGAAGCCTGTTGTGATGTGCATTTTGTAGGCTAAGAATTAGCAATTGTGGCAAAATAAAGGCATCTTGAAATTTGAGTAGCATAAAACCTTCAGAAATAATTTAATGCAGTGCATCAGACACACATCACCTTCAACACCTACATGCTCCTAACTTGATGAATGACCATCTAGTCTTGCTGCAGAAATGGAAATTAAGACTTTAGTGCTTGACTGTGTCCAGTCATTAACAGCCCATAGAACATATGGTTCATTGCCTAGTCCATTAGAAGGCAATCACAGCAACACTCTGCACTTCCCGATGCAATTATCTGACTCACCTACTTATGTGTACAATTACTGTTATATTTAAATTATTTTACAATTGCTATTTTACATTACAACTATTGTTATGTTAAATATATTTACAATTATTGTTATATTTAAACATACCATACAAAAGTCTATGGGGGATGGGGTTGAAATTAGAGAGTAAAATATTGTTAATATGGTTGGATTGTTGGCTTAATCACATATTAACAGATGTGACTGCTGAGTATATAATAAAACTACTCTTCAGACTACCGGCATGGTGTTGAGGTATTGCAGCATCATTTGGAACAGAAGGACAAAGAAGGGCCAACATCTATGGTCTATATTCCAGAAACACCAAAGAAAGACCATGATAACGTATATATCATCATGTTCATTGTTGATTTAATCTTGAATTGATAATGAATATTACTGTTGGGCAGAATGGTCAGGTCTTTATCTGTCATCACTTACTATATTACAACTGCCTATATGCGATAGGCACTGTAATCGAGTGTCATTCACTCTTCCCAACCCAATTCTATGGTTGTATCGCTTTGCAATGCTCTTCTCATTCACCATGTTTAATCTGAGCAACAATTAAAGGGTCTGACACCAGCTTTAATCGTTGCTCAGATTCAGAGTGTTGCAAAGCAATACAACCATAGAATTGTATTTGGAAGAGTGAATACGACACTCAATTACCGAAGAAGTGAAAAAGACCAGTGGATTATGGGAAGGACGATTATGGTATAAACCATTTGATACTTGAGGAGTTTGCCAGTTTGGGAGTCTATTGGACTTCAGGGTATTATCAGTGAGACATGTTCTAGCAATTGGTGAAAGCAAGCAATAGTATATAATATGTAAGAGTATTGAAGATTATGGCGTTTAAAAAGGTTATGCTGAAAAATTCTGTAATTTAGTGAATGTAATAGATATTTGTGTTGAGTTCATCACTTCAAGGGAGAGAGAGATCATATTTTAATTAGGGGAATGGATGTGTGTTAGTGAGAATGTGATGGCATGACTGAGGTATGATTGGCAAAGGGAAACTGTAGTTAACAGATTTGATAAGAATTGTTTCAAAAGTTAATAAAGCTGTGTAGAAAAGAAAGTGTGTAGCTACTTTGGTGGGGAGTTAATGAACATGCATGAGAGAGACTGCATGCCTACTATCCCCATTATATGCAAATCTGTCACGCATATTCATTAGGGATATCTTGAAAAACAAATTGACTGGTGGTCCCCCTCCCCAAGACAGGTTTTATAAACACTGGATTACAGAATTTTACATTTTTACTTCATTTCAGGGTGCAATATCACCACAAGAGTTGCTATATGTCGTCTTGTTGGTACCTACAGCAACCCAGAGAAAAATTCCTGAAACAAGACAAATGGAATTAAAACCTATAAGGTGAACAGGTTTTGAAGAGCACAACTGATGACCGATTGATACTGTAGTGGTGGCATGTACTGGTTGCTGCTTTGCACACGTCAACCTCAGATCCTGAGACTATCTGAGGTATGTAATGGATGCTGAGGCTGCACAAAGTGTGACCTGGTTTTGTCTGAAGGCAAAAGATGTGTCAGATATGCACTTGGAGTGTGTTCTTTTTTTGTGATCTGGGAATGGAGTTTATTAATATCAAATGAAAAACAGCTGGGGAACAGTTTGAGATCACTTCTGCAATATGGATTACACAACTAGGCTCTTTGAAGTCCAGCCTGTGCAGCACTGTCTCAGTGCTTCAAGTGTGTGTGGTTTTGGAACTAAACCTAATAGGACATTGGACTAGCTGAAAATTCATTACTATTTTGGAGGCACTACAGGTGAGTGCAAAGCAGGCCAAAAAGGATTTACCATGAGCTGTGTTAGAATATTAAGGTCCCAGATTGGCTAAGGGGACTGAACTGGAAGACTCAAGTTCACCAACCCTCACAAATTAGGAAACTGACATATGAGTGAAGAATCAGACCGATGCAAAGGTAAACTTGCACAGAAGTGAGCTGGAAAAGTAAAGCAGGAATAGGACACTGAAAGGGATCTTTTGAAGTGCTATAGTTTCATAATAGACAGCCTTCTAGAAATTAAGAGCAGTCTTGTACCTTCTCTGCAAAGGGAGAGATTAATTGTTCAAGTTATAAACCATAAGTACTAGAGAGCTCAGATGGGGATACTGAATGGACTCCCTGTTGTATCAGGAAGGTGGGATGATTCCCAGGTGAACAAGTAGTTTTGGTGAGCAGAGAGCTATAGGAACCATATTTGCTGGAGACAGAATCATGAGAGCTACATCCCTGATAACCTTTGGATTGGTCTTTAAGATGAGAGGAATGGGCAGGATGGTAGAGAGAAGACCCTTATTATAGTGCATGAATAAAGCATCAGGTGATAACCTCTTTGGTGTTGCCTTCCAGAGCAAATTGCCAGGCATTTTGTGCTTGCTAGGATGAGTAGGTATGTCTCAAGACATCCCCCCTCCAAAGTAGATTAATGGACTAGCTATGGAGCTCTAATCTACAACCGAGTAATCACATCTACAGTGTAATTCTGGTGACCCTGTAAAAATACCAGAAGGAATGTATGGATGGAGAACATCAAGTCCTATATTTTTATCATTTCAACTAAAATCTCAAGTGGTCAAAGCCACTTTGTTGATATAAATAAACATGGTATCTGTCAGTGTGATTAGTGGTATTATAGATGACATGGAGCTCAAAGTAACTGACATAGAGAAGTTGCTCATGCCAAATGCATGAGGCCTGGTATGCAGATACAAAAGATGAGTTCCCCAACATGGATTGGAGGCATTTTGGTTATGATCAGGTGGTGCTGCAGTGGCTTGAAAGGAAGTTGGTTTTTTTTATTGGTGGGTATTGCCACCAAAAGAGGGAGCTTCAAATGGAATCATTCGCTTATATTATCTATGAGAAAAGTACCATTACAAGCGTCCCATGTGTAGTCTGGCAAGTGAAAAACAGTGACTTTTGATGCTGTGTGTTCCAAGAGTCCAAGAACAGCAGGAGCAGAGACTGAGCATGTGACCTAGCACCAAGATGATTTGGATGCATTTCTCCAGTATGAAAACCTTCACTTATAGGATGTTTATGAAAGCCCCTATGAGGTCTAGGACTTGAGATGAGTAAGCATCAACCTCCAATCATTTTGCAGAAGCCTAAAGATGGAAAACCATCATAGCTGACTAAAGGAGCCTATGGTACAATTAAGTTGTTTGGACTAAAATCTGCCAGTCACTGAGGTAGGGGGAAGATAAACAGTCCTTACTCACATACATGGATCGCTAATAGTGCTAGGCATTTTTGTACTACAGATAGAAAAAAAAAGTGGACTCAATAAGAGCATATAGGAAACAGATGATTCGTTTGTTGCCAGCATTAATAGCTTTGAAAGAACCCAACACAGCTATGGTTCAGCATAAACATGCCTGCGTCAGGGGTCAAAACAAAATCTCACTTTAAGATGACAGTAGAATGAATCAATAGCTGGTTCTTAGTTCTTGTACTGTTATGCTGTTCAACACGAAATGCTTCATGAGCGGCATACCAGACTTAGGCAATTATAAAGAGATGGACTGAAAATCTTCTATTCAAAGATTTTCCTGCAAGTAGGGTTTTGTCAGATTGAGGTATAATCACAGAAAAATCATAAAAAGGGGGAAAATGAAGTTCAGCACAGATTTATGCATCTATAACTGCTTTGCTAATATATCCAAGATCATAGGTAGGACTTGCAGGCGAGCCCTAAAACTGCAATTTATTAGCCCACCGCCAATTTTAAGGGAATGAAATCCTAAGCTCACAGCAACCACGGGCATTCTTTGACATGGTTGGCCAATATATTTTCCTGGTTTGAGAAGGTCTATATCCAACATATCTTTCAAAACTTTTACTGCACTCATTACCTGCATAGTATTGCTTTTTACATTTTCCTACACCTAATAAAGCAAGGTAGAAGCTAGAAAAGCTTACTAGAACTTTACAATGTGTCTTATCTGTCAGTAACATATGCTCATTACTATTAGGTATATTTGATAGCATCACTGCTCACCAATAAGGACATGGAAGACACTGCTTGAAGTGCTGTAGCTGCCAATACAGATATGTTTAAGCTGGCAATGTGAGCCTCATTCACCAATGTTGTGGCTCACTGTAGTAAAACATAAGTGCTGTGGAAAAGCAATTTATGGTGTAAAGAATGTTGAGATATCAGTACATTAAAATTTCTCAAATTAAGATTTACAGCAAGTGACATTCACATAAACAGTTATATAGATGCAGTAACTTTTTCTCTGTTAAACTGTTCTGTAAAGCAACACTGCAGTCAACAACAAAAAAAACCCTTGCCTCAGTGTTTTAGCTGACGTTTATAAAGCAATCCATTTTAACACAAAGTATTTAAATACAAACATTCATAAACTAACAATCGGGTTCAAAAGAACAATAAATTAAATGCGCAAAGTGAAAGCAAAGTACAAATGAAAACATTCTCACTCTTTACAACAAAAGCTTACACCTATTACCCATCCAGAGTATTTTATAAATACAGCAGGAAGGTGTTCTATCCTATTCTAATACTTTAGATTTCTTTTGGTCAAAAACAATTTTTGAATCATGTTTCACGAGAACCTTCCACAGTTCTTTTGGTTGGAACACATAGCAAAAGATGTTGCCTTATTTACAGACTGTAGTAGATGGATTAAGACATATTTATATTACTATGATGAAGGCAAAGCAGATTATAAATGTAGGTGTGTTCTTTGTTCCTTTGATCCACAAGAGGCGGTGCAAAGAAGCATTGCAGCAATGTCATACAAAGTCTACGTGGAGCGCCAGATCAGTCCATTCTTACTTGGCTGTAGGAAATTCTCTATCAGTGCTTCAATCAGTTGTTTTAGCTCCTCTTCCAGGAATGTTTTATCACTAAATAGAAAAGTTAACATAATAAATCTATAGAAGTGTTACCACCTCTGCTTTGAGGGTAATTGTATAAACCATTCTGCACATTATAAAGTAACCAATTTATATGTATAAATGGACTCAAATTACACCTCTAGAACAGATTTTCTCAGGGGCAAAATTAGGGTGGAGTGTGTATATTGTAAATTACACAAAAACGCACAAATATTGTTCACATGCACATTTACACCTGCTCTCAAACAAGCATAATGGCTGCCCCTTCAATGTAGGCATGATTTCAGCAGGATATACGCTGGTATTTTATGAAGACACAAACATCTATGTCTATAGGCTAAAAATAGGCAAACATAAAATTACTCTCTGTAAGTTCAAATACAGTTCAGGTTATTAATGATGTAAAAAGGTGGCCTCAGTAGAAAGGTTTCTTTTTAGTCCAGTTTTCACTGCACAGGAATCCATTTCATTAAAAATCACCATCACAATTTGCACAAAATTGTAGGTACAGAATCTCAAGTACCATCTCATCCAGAGGAACTAGTTCCCCCAGAGTGGGAAGGAAGCATATTTGAGAGCTGTTAGAGGAAGCTTCACTGCTGCTTCCTGTGTTGTCTCTACTCTACAGAGGCCCAATGTTATGAAAAACTGAATCTTGCATCCTGCATGAACCCTACATTCTCCAAACAGGTAGCAATTGTTGAAGGGGGGGGGGGGGGGGGGGGGGAAGGTTCCCAAATGCAAAAAACTATAAACATTAATATTGGGGGGGGGGGGGGGGGGGGGGGAACCAGCTTCTTATTCCAGCAAAACTTGAAAATGTAGATTCCACATCAAACGGAAAAACCATACTACTCTTTCTGTGCAGCATCTTCATCACACGGAGCATGGAGTCAAAACATCTATGTTTTCAAGTTTTGCTGGAATAAGAAGCTAAGAGTTTTGATATATGTTTGCAGATTTGCATTTTTGCACTTTTTTCCAACACCCACAGCCGCATCATTGAACCTGTACCACATACAAGGTGTCCAGAAAAAACGGGACCCCTTACATAGTTTCAAAATACTTTGCAATTCTTTACACATTTAGTATGACCTTTGAAAAAGCGAAGGTACTTACCTGTAGCAGGTGACAGCAAGCCTTATATTCTCACGAGTGGGTGACATCGACTGCGTTGCCCAGTCTAGGACTTATGACAAGCATAAGTAGAGCTTTGTGGAGCATGAGACACTCTACCACGTATGCGCGAGTGCCCTCCTGCCCACCGCGAGAAAGTGGTTACCTTAGTTATATACTACAGCAAAAAGGTAAAAATAAGAAAGGAGACCACTCCAAGAGGAGGTGGGAGGAACTGTGAGAATAAAAGGCCTGCTGTCCTCGGAGAATACCTGCTACAGGTAAGTATCTTCACCTTCTCTGAGGACAAGCAGGTCTTATATTCTCACAAGTGGGGAATCCCTAGTATCTATTCACCAAAAACAACCAACATTGGTCAAATGGGCCTCAGAGATCAACCTGAAACCATATACATACTGAATAAAGTGTGCAGCCTGGAACAGAATAAAAACGGGCCTAGGGGGTGGAATTGGATTCTAGACCCCAAACAGATTCTGCAACACTGTCTGCCCAAACCGACAGTCACATTGGGTATCCTGCTCAAGGCAGTAATGAGATGTGAATGTGTGGACTGAAGACCATGTTGCAGCCTTGCAAATTTCTTCAATGGAGATGTGTTAGGCGGCGAGAGTCTGATAGGTACAGACGGGGAGAGGGATCTTGGGGTGATAGTATCTGAGGATTTGAAGGGGACGAAACAGTGTGACAAGGTGGTGGCTGTATCTAGAAGGTTGTTGGGCTGTATAGAGAGAGGTGTGACCAGCAGAAGAAAGGGAGTGTTGATGCCCCTGTATAAGTCATTAGTGAGGCCCCATCTGGAGTATTGTGTTCAGTTTTGGAGGCCGTATCTTGCTAAGGATGTAAAAAGAATCGAAGCGGTGCAAAGAAAAGCTACGAGAATGGTATGGGATTTGCGTAACAAGACATATGAGGAGAGACTTGCTGACCTGAACATGTATACCCTGGAGGAAAAGAGAAACAGGGGTGATATGATACAGACGTTCAAATATTTGAAAGGTATTAATCCGCAAACGAACCTTTTCCGGAGATACGAAGGCGGTAGAACAAGAGGACATGAAATGAGATTGAAGGGGGGCAGACTCAAGAAAAATGTCAGAAAGTATTTCTTCACAGAGAGAGTGGTGGGTGCTTGGAATGCCCTCCCGCGGGAGGTGGTGGAGATGAAAACGGTAACGGAATTCAAACATGCGTGGGATAAACATAGGAATCCTGTTCAGAAGGAATGGACCCTCAGGAGCTTAACCAAGATTGGATAGCAGAGCCGGTAGTGGGAGGCGGGGCAGACTTATACGGTCTGTGCCAGAGCCAGTGGTGGGAGGCGGGACTGGAGGTTGGGAGGCAGGGATAGTGCTGGGCAGACTTATACGGTCTGTGCCAGAGCCGGTGGTGGGAGGCGGGGATAGTGCTGGGCAGACTTATACGGTCTGTGCCCTGAAGAGCATAGGCATAAATCAAAGTAGGGTATACACAAAAAGTAGCACACATGAGTTGTCTTGTTGAGCAGACTGGATGGACCGTGCAGGTCTTTTTCTGCCGTCATCTACTATGTTACTAAGACCTCATGGGCTACCAATGCAGCCATGGCTTGGACATTGTGAGTCGCAACATGACCCTCCAGTGTTAGCCCAGCCTGGGCATAAGTGAAGGAAATGCAATCCGGCAGCATGGTGCATTTCCTGATGGTAACCCCCATTCTGTTGGGATCAAAAGAAATAAAAAGTTAGGTGGTCTGTGGGTCTTGGTCCACTTTGTGTAATAGGCCAATGCTCTCCTGCAATCCAAGGTGTGCAAGGCGCTCCTGCCAGGATGGGTATGAAGTCAAGGAAAGAATGTTGGCAAGACAATTGACTGGTTCAAATGGAACTCACACCACCTTCGGCAAGAACTTAGGGTGCGTGCATAGGACTACTCTGTTGTGATGGAGCTTAGAACATAAGAGTAGACATACTGGGTCAAACCAATGGTCCATCTAACCCAGTATCCTGTTTCCAACAGTGGCCAAAGCCAGGTCACTAGTACCTGGAAGAAACTCAAATCGTGGCAGCATTTCATGCTACAAATCCCAGGACAGGCAGTTGCTTCCCCATGTCTGTCTCAGTAGCAGACTATAGACTTTCCTCTAGAAACTTGTCCAAACCTTTTTTTAAACCCAGATATGCTAACCACTGTCAATGTCCCCGTGTCTTTGTACTTTTGGAACAAGTAAAAAAATCAATTTACTTCTACTCGTTCTGCACCACTCAGGATTTTGTAGGTGCATTCACTACTAAGACCTGAAGCTCACTGACTCTACGAGTTGAACAGCCACCAAGAAAATGACCTTCCTCCACCGACATCGAGTGAGTGCTGGCTTGGGTAGCAGTTGACACCGAGGCCGCACCGCAGGCTAAGCGCCAAGCGGGGCAGCAACAGGCGGCAGGGTAAGCCTAAGCACCCCCGGATGCATAATGTTGCAAAAGACCATCCAGCAGCTCAGGGAGCAAGGCTTGGATGCATTCATTGAGGGCTGACACTGGGAAAGGTTGGGGTGTTGGTTCAGGAGCAGATTGCAGAGCTGCCAGGGGTCAATACAGGAGCTGGGTCTTGGATGCTGGGAGACCAATGCGTCGGCACCTCCTATATGGAGGGGGAGCAGTCCTCCTGGCACCGACACTTCTCGGATGCCAAATCCCTCGATGCCCTGGAGCTCTTGGCATCGTGTGTCGAGGGCGATCGATGATTATTCTTCCCGGCCTTAGCCTGCTCATCGAGGCTCCTCGGTGGCAACATTGAATTCATACATCATCTCATGGTCGGGTTTGACAGTGGACAGTCCTGGGGTTCTGCACAGCAGGCGGCCTCGAGACAGGTGGAAACCTACTCGGATGCATCACTGCTCCCAGTTTCTATGGATCTAGCAGAAGCCAAGGTTACCGATGATCCTGATGCAGTTCCGATATTCAACGTTTGTTACCTGCCTTATTGCTTCGTTATTACCTAATTACTCTGATTACTTTATGTTGTTTCGTCATTACCTGATTACCTTCTCTGATTATTTTGCCTAAATTGCTTTATTGCCTTGTTATCTACAATTGGTAAGTAGTAAAGACTTTTCCTTTAGAAGAAAGTCGCCGTCCTCTCTAATTTCTCTGTTCTGTCTATTCTGTCACACTATATTTTGGGAATGGCTGGTCCACTGTATCTTGGTGTAATTGTTAGGAGACAGAAACCCTATTGCCTCACCTGTCCAAATTATTATATTCCTTATAAGTGGAAGGATAAGAGGGAAGACTATTACGGCCTTCTCTGGGACTGGGTAGATATCAGGGGAGGACCATATTATGGCCTTCCCTAAGGCTCCACTATAAACACTGCCTAGGTCCCACATGACAGCGGCAGGTGGGAAGGCATGGTGTAATACAATGCAAATACTTTTATTCCAGAATTACCCATAAATTGGTTCAATATGGATTATAATCCTAAGACTAGACATACCTAGAAATTCAAGCTATTTTAAATACAATTAGGGAATGGGACTTGATATACCGCCTTTCTGAGGTTTTTGCAACTACATTCAGAGCAGTTTACATACATTCAGGTACTTATTTTGTACCAGGGGCAATGGAGGCATAAACATAGTATGCATTTTTAAAATTTTTGTGTTAACTTTCTGAAACGACATATAGTTGGTTTGGGACCTAATGTCTAAGGTTACAGTATTTGGTTCAGTATTTCCAAAGAGTAGGAGCAGACTTTGCTCTCAAAATTTTGTTGTAAATCAGCTGGAGAGCATTCCCGCAAGTAATCTTTCTTGTTGGGGTGGAATTTCTTCTAGGTGTTCTGGCCTTCTACTAGTACTGCAATGTGAAGGTTTGTAATGTTCTTTTACTTGGGTCCTAGAAAAAATGTATTCATGACCTTGATATATTATATTGATTACCCATTGATCCGTGGTGATATTTTACCACTATTTCCAGAAATATTGGAGCCATCCTCCAACTAGCACGCAATCAAACTAGAAGTATGGTTTTGTGGTGGAGGTGGACAGGTACCATCTGACACTAGTGCTCTCTTGGGTGCTGTTTTTGAATGTATCCCTGGGATGAACAGCACCGAACAGGTGGTCTAGCATATGCCTAACATTGCCTCCTAAGATAAAAACTATTAGGAATAGTGATAAGGCCTCCTTAACTGTGTCCTTTTAAGTGACTGTGGTCTGGTCACTAGATTGCAAGGAGAGCTCCTTGACTGTTTTCAGTTGAAGGTTAGCTATTTTAGGGTTGAGCATAGCACTCTGATGAACTTTCTTCTCAGTGGCATCTAATGTTTTTATGTTCATTCCCTGCAGGACCATGCACATTAGCCTTTGAAGCAATGCTGAAGCATAGCAAAACTTCCGATTCATATGGGAGCTGGGTATTCATGTCCTGTTGCCAGGAGCACTTCCTATGTGAGTTCAAAATGTCTCCAAGCTGCATTAAGCTAGGACTTCCCTATGGACACCTGGATATCTTAAATCTGGTGTACTGGGACTGCATGATTTTTCTAGGAGCACTTCAAGACTGAAGTATGAATTAACATTTTGTTTATTTATTTTCAACCTAGCAGTTGTGTGGAGCCTAGGGAGAATGCCTGAGACTTTTTCCCCTAAAGAACTTAGGGTAGAAATATTTTTCTGTTGGCTCCTCTTCAGGCTACTTGTCTGAGGGCGATGGAAGGTGTTCTGGACTGGAAAGAGCTGTTTCTACCAGTATAAAGTCCCTCTGATGCAAATACAAAACACACTGAAGTGAAGGGTGTTCTCATGATGGAAAGAATATGGACATAGCTCTGGGAATCACGTGCCATAGACAAGAGAGACTGCGGGAGGAACTCGGTGCAGCATAAGAACCTTTTTCTGAGCTGGAGGAGCTTTCTGGCACATGGGCTCCATCAGTGACATCGCCCATGGAGCGTACCTGCATCCCCTGTTTGTCCATGCAGAAGTTAACCAAGTAGGCTGGGGGAAAACCTTCACTTATCGCCTTCTCTATTAAGCAACAATTTCTTTCGAGGCAATTTCTCCAAATGGGTTAGTCACCTGCTATGTACTTTCTAGGGAACCAGACTGGTCACTATCAAACAGGATATTGAGCTCAATGGACCCTCGGTCTGACCCAGCATGGCAAGTCTTAACTTTATGAATCCTGGTGAAGCTTTTTAAGCTAACATCCTCAACATATGTACTATACACCATTATTTTTAAATTACAATTTAAATCATGGGTTATATATTTAATCAAATCATAAGTAACAGACAACACTCAACCAATCTGATCTGAAACCAGTTAAATTTCTGTCTTGAGAAGATACCTAACAAATGAAAATCAGTGCAACAGGTATTAATATTAAACTACTATTAAACATTCAGGTAAATATCTACAGTTCAATGAAGAGAAGACTTGGAAAATGAGTGAAGAAAGAAAGATTACCTCTGACCATGGGTCCCACACATTTCTGCATAATATTTTATCTTTGGCTCTGTTCCACTTGTTCTTAAGGTAGCAACACAGCCATTTTGAAACGTGAAGGTTATCATTTGACTGCTTTTACTTACAGGCAGCACCTATATATGACAAATTAAAATATTAAATCCAAATATGAAAAGTTTTTGGTACTTAACATTAGGACAAAACAATAGATTAACTGTAAAACATGAATGATGTTGAGTGGGGAAGGATGTGTAAGGTCTGAAAACGTCAGCCTTCCAAAGTCCCTCCTAACTAAAACATTCACATGCACCCCTCCACACTCCCAACTCAACCACAATCCTCCTCCTATCCCTAGCAGCACTTGTGTGTCGCCATCAAGCTTTTAAATCCCAAAACATGGGCTCTGCCAGCAACATAAGGCAGATTTTAGATTGAAATTGGCAATGGCAAATGCAGGGACAAGCAGCACTGCTCTTTATCTTGCTGGCAGGAGGGTGTGTAGGGGAGAAGGGAGATGTAAGGATCAAGATTTCCCAATTTGCCCTGATTGTAATTGTGGTTTTCTAACTGCAGCAACTCAATTTCACACCAATGGATTGTATATTCATCTGATGCTGTGAAAGCTTCTTGAGTGTGGAATCTTGATGCTTTTAATCAAACTGCTAAGCAATCAGGCCACCCTGCCAGCAGCACACTTAAGATCTCCAGTTTACCTCTTCTGAGTAAGGTAAGGCAAGCAATATTATACCAAATTTAACATTTTGTTGAGGACCAAAATATAACCACCAGTTTGGGTTTTGGTAAGACTACAGTACAGAATCAGTTTTCAACTTTGGAATTTATATGATCTTGAATAGACATCTCAACTGCATTTGACACTGTGGCTCATGATACCTTGAAACAGTACATTTCAAGGATTGGAAATAGGCTCACTTCCTATTTGACTACTAGGACCTATTTGATTACTAGGATTCAACAAGTACTTCTGGGTAATACTTTGTAATTCAAACTAGTAACTTCTTTCCATGTTAATGAGGAATGTCCTGCATTCTGTACAAAACCAAAAAAGAAGCTCTTACTGCTTTAAAAGAACTGAATCCATAGAAAGTCTGTCTCTCTCCAAGAGTTGGAATTCCAGTACCCAAGCAGACTGAAAACAGCTAGCATCTTACATCCAACTGTTATGAACTAATGTTCATTACCCAGTAAAGTGGAATTTCATCAGTTACTGTTTAAAAATACCAATCTGAGTGAGTGGAGGAGTGGCCTAGTGGTTAGGGTGGTGGACTTTGGTCCTGGGGAACTGAGGAACTGAGTTCAATTCCCACTTCAGGCACAGGCAGCTCCTTGTGACTCTGGGCAAGTCACTTAACCCTCCATTGCCCCATGTAAGCCGCATTGAGCCTGCCATGAGTGGGAAAGCGCGGGGTACAAATGTAACAAAACAAAAAAACAAAATCTTGGAAGCCCAGACCAGATGTATTCTACATATTTACAAAGGTGGAAAGAAGAGCAAATGACAGCCAGAGTGGTTAAAAGGTGAAGTGGAAGAGGCTACTAGAGGCAAAAGAACATCCCTTCAAAGAATGGAAAAGGACCTGAATAAAGGCAACATAAGCACTGGCAAGTTAGATGCAAAGCAGTGATAAAGGGCGGCACTGGAGAAGGAAAGCTGTGGGATTGTTAGTGAACGACTTCAGTTTTGAACTAATATCAATACAGAGTTGGTCAAAGTACTTGGGTTTCAGAGATAACAGCCAGCTGAAAGTGAAGCAAACAACTGTCTGCCTTAGATATTGATATGGCATTGCTGCATTATGGTATGAACTAAACTGTAAAAATATTCATAAACACTAAAACATCTAAAAGCTAAATATCCAATCTTGAATCGAACATGAAATTTTACTGGCAGCCAGTACAATAATCTTACTAGAAGCATCACACGATCATTCTTAAAACGTAGCTTGGTAGCTGAATTTTAATATTTTTTTTTAAGCGAGTCAACAAGCGCATAGAGACCCTGAAAAAGGTAATTACAGTAGCAGGTTTAGGATAAGACTACATGAGTCTCTCTCTCTCCTGAGAGCATGACAGAAGAAACTCTCTGACTTAGCAGCAGTGCATGTCTCCAAAACAATCACTGCAACTGCATCGTTTTTTTTTTTTCTTGTTTTACTATTCCTACTGTACCCAACCTACAACCTACTATTTTAGTGTACAGAATTACCTCTCAGCATATGCTGACGCTCCTCTCCCAGTTACAAGAGTCTAGGGCACACTGGTTAAGCGTGGACTTTGTTAGCAGAGGCTACAATACTTTTTAAGCAACAGAACCATGGAAAGGTAAAACAAAAATGCTGCATAAACAAAGTCCAGTGGAACAAATTGCAATACCGTGGAGATGAACGAGGGAGCCTCCTCGTTCTGACCAGGGATTGGTCGCAAGGATTGGACGCACAGACTAAAATCCAAGCTGAGCTGGAACCAGTCGAGGAGAGCATGGAGAGAAACAAGGGAGGTGAGAATCGAGCGAGCCAAGCCTTTCCTTGACCCGCACACGACCTGTGACAAAATTGCAGCGAAATTGTGGCGAGGACCACACAGACCTGAACATGATCTACGGCAGGCCTGCGGTGGAAAGAGGCAGAGAAGATCACGGAGAGGAGATAGGGAGGGAGACGAGGTCGCAATGCGCAAACCCACAAGGAGCTGATACAACCCATCAGTGGAGCTTTAGCGCCAGCTATCCCACTGAGCCCAGAGGAAAGATTGTGGAGAGAATAGAGGAAGGCAAAGTCCACATCATCTGTCTATTCACTCCTCTGTCTCTCCGAATAGCAGTCATTTATTGACCCCCTGATGTTCCTTTCTTCCTTTCACACTGACTGATGCCTGGCTTTCCTTCTTTCTTGAACCTTCATCTCCTTCCCTCATTCTTGGGGATTTTAACATTCATGCTAATGATCCCGCTGTTATGCTTCTCAATTTCTTGCTTTAACATCCTCTTTCAATCTTCAACTGTGCTCCACTATCCCACTCACCAAAATGGCCACTGTCTTGATCTCATCATCTTCTCAAACTGCTCACTCTCCAGTTTCTGTGCCTCAGCTCTTCCCCTCTCTGATCATCTGATAACTTTCACACTTAAACCCCCTCCTCCCCAGTTCCGTCCAATCTCAATCAATACATTTAGGAATCTTCAGGCTATTGACTTCTACTCTGTCCTTCAGTGTTTCAAATATCTTCTCAACCACTATGTTAACCAAGTCTGTCAATGAGGTAGTATCTTCCTATACTACTCTCTCCTCTGCTCTGGATACTCTCGCTCCTCCCATTCCCCGTTCTGTACGGTGTATCAAACCCCAGCCTTGGCTGACCTCTAGAATCTTACAATTCAAGCTCCTCTTGTTGACCTATAAGTGCATTCGCTCTGTAGCCCCTCACTACCTCTCCACCCTCATCTCTCCCTACACTCCTTCCCTAGAACTCCGTTCACTAGGCAAATCTCTCCTAATTGCACCCTTCTCCTCCATCGCTAACTCCAGACTCTGGTCCTTCTATCTCGCCACACCTTATGCCTGGAATAGGCTTCCTGAGCTATTACATCTAGCTCCATCCCTGGCTGCCTTCAAATCCGGGCTAAAGGCCTACCTGTTTGATGCTGCATTCGACTCCTGACTTGTAACTTTTATCTTATCCTTGTGTGTCCTTTTGTCTGTCCTCCCTTATCCTTTTTGGTCCTGTTTGTCCTGATTTAGATTGTAAGCTCTTTTGAGCAGGGACTGTCTTCTTCATCTTCAATTGTAAAACGCTGCGTACGACTGGTAGCGCTATAGAAGTGATTTATAGTAGTAGTAGTAGAATCCGCTATGCTCCTGTGCCCGCTCTGCCGAACGCCTTTGGCTGAAATCCTATGCCCATGCCGACTTCATACATTTCAAATTTTTGCAGACCTTCCAGTCTGCTTTTTTACTTGCCAAACAGGACTACTACTCCAGTTGACAAATTCTCTTGGCTCAAACCCTCGACGTCTCTTTGCCACACTGAACTGTCTCCTCAAAGTGCCTTCACCTCCAACTCCCCCTTCACTTTCTCCCCAGACTCTGGCGGAGTATTTTCATAAGGTTCAAAAGATTAAACTTGAATTCTCAAGTCACCTCCACCTCTTCTTCCCTTAGTCCATTCTCTCAAGCCTCCTTCAACCCCTGCCTCCTTTTCTGAAATCACTGAAGAAACTGCATATTTTCTTTCCTCCTTGAAACTAACTACCTGTTCCTCTGATCCTATTCCCCACCCTACTTAGCACTCTCTCCCCTTCCGTCATCCCTTTTATCTGTCATATACTCTTTCACTTCCACTGCGACTGTTCCTGATGCCTTCAAGCATGCCGTAGTCACACCACTCCTTAAAAAAACCTTCATTGGACCCTACCAGCCAATGGAAACGCTTCTAGCCATTGGAAAGAGGGGCTTAGCTGCAAAGGTTGTGGGGGAAGCAGAGCTTTGTACAGGGTCTCTGGAGAGAATCAGTGGAACTGGTGAGCATTCTTGGGGGGAGGAGAGTTGAATAGAAGGACTAAAGAATGGGGGACAGTGTGAGGAGTCTGCTGCAGGCTGAGGAAAGGAACTGAAAGCAAATGCCAGAATTTTACATGATGGTGAGAGCTGGGTAGGCACATGAGCAACAGGACAGCATTAGAAGAGAGCTAGAAAGCATATACTTGTGTATGTTTGTTTCTCTCGCAAGGATAGTCTCATATAAAGCTTCCCTTTGAAAATCTGGGCTGGAATAGAGGTCACTGGTACAAATGTACCTAGGCACAAACTAAGTGAAGGGTTCAGCAAAGAGAATTTACACTATTAATTTAATTGGGAAATTCTTCTGTACACTGTCCTAATTCTGCCTCTTCTGCCTATGTCCTTTCATAAGCATTAAAAAAAAAAAAAAAAAAGTTAAATACTTTATTTTGCTTTTTCCATTTTGAAACTTTTTTCACATGTAAAACTTTGTAAATTTATATCTTAGACACGTGGTCCTTAAATCTCACTCTTTCAGGCACTTCTCCCTTGGAATCTCTGATTTGTACCAGAGGCAATGGAGAGTGAAAATGATTGCCCACTGCTACAGAGCTGCCAAATTATCCAGCTCCAGGAGGGGGACTTTTGGCCACTCCTGTTTTTGAACTTATATCCCAATTCAGTGTTCTATTTGTAGTCTCTGATACCACCAATTGAAATCAGCAATAAGGTTGCAGAAATCCAGGACTGGCTCACTTCCCTCACAGAACCAGGTAACTTGGCAGCTCTCCAGCTCTATTAAGCCTCTCCATTCAAAGTATGTGCTTGCATAGATAGCCCCATGCTCACTCAAAATTATCATCATCATACCTACAGCTAGGCTGTACATTTTCCCCTGCTACTTCTGGAGAGGTGAACTGATGATGGGGGAGGAAGCTCCCTGGTAGGGGGGCCCACAAACATTTGCCAAGAGCCAGGGCCAGTCTTAGCAAGTGCGGGGCCCTGTGCAGACCAATTTGGTGGGGCCTCATCCTAGCCCCGCCCCACCCCATTGATTATTACATTTTTAGAACATTTTTTATTTGTGAAATTTAAAATAAAGACCAATGAAGCTAAATTTGTACAGAAAAAGTGATTGAAATAATAAGCACAATGCTATCATGAAAACCCCCCTCCCCAGAAATTATTCAGTTCAAGTCCACTACAAAGCGAATGCTACATACCTGTAGAAGGTATTCTCCGAGGACAGCAGGCTGATTGTTCTCACTGATGGGTGACGTCCACGGCAGCCCCTCCAATCGGAAACTTCACTAGCAAAGTCCTTTGCTAGCCCGCGCGCACCGCGCATGCGCGGCCGTCTTCCCGCCCGAAACCGGCTCGAGCCGGCCAGTCCAGTATGTAGCAAGACAATACACTTCAAGGGAAGACACAACTCCAAAGGGGAGGCGGGCGGGTTTGTGAGAACAATCAGCCTGCTGTCCTCGGAGAATACCTTCTACAGGTATGTAGCATTCGCTTTCTCCGAGGACAAGCAGGCTGCTTGTTCTCACTGATGGGGTATCCCTAGCCCCCAGGCTCACTCAAAACAACAACATTGGTCAATTGGGCCTCGCAACGGCGAGGACATAACTGAGATTGACCTAAAAAAATTACCAACTAACTGAGAGTGTAGCCTGGAACAGAACAAACAGGGCCCTCGGGGGGTGGAGTTGGATCCTAAAGCCCAAACAGGTTCTGAAGAACTGACTGCCCGAACCGACTGTCACGTCGGGTATCCTGCTGCAGGCAGTAATGAGATGTGAATGTGTGGACAGATGACCACGTCGCAGCTTTGCAAATTTCCTCCATGGTGGCTGACTTCAAGTGGGCTACCGACGCTGCCATGGCTCTAACATTATGAGCCGTGACATGACCCTCAAGAGCCAGCCCAGCCTGGGCGTAAGTGAAGGAAATGCAATCTGCTAGCCAATTGGATATGGTGCGTTTCCCTACAGCCACTCCCTCTTGTTGGGATCAAAAGAAACAAACAATTGGGCGGACTGTCTGTGGGGCTGTGTCCGCTCCAGATAGAAGGCCAATGCTCTCTTGCAGTCCAATGTGTGCAGCTGACGTTCAGCAGGGCAGGAATGAGGACGGGGAAAGAATGTTGGCAAGACAATTGACTGGTTCAGATGGAACTCCGACACAACCTTTGGCAGAAACTTAGGGTGAGTGCGGAGGACTACTCTGTTGTGATGAAATTTGGTGTAAGGGGCCTGGGCTACCAGGGCCTGAAGCTCACTGACTCTACGAGCCGAGGTAACTGCCACCAAGAAAATGACCTTCCAGGTCAAGAACTTCGGATGGCAGGAATTCAGTGGCTCGAAAGGAGGTTTCATCAGCTGGGTGAGAACGACATTGAGATCCCATGACACTGTAGGAGGCTTGACAGGGGGCTTTGACAAAAGCAAACCTCTCATGAAGCGAACAACTAAAGGCTGTCCTGAGATCGGCTTACCTTCCACTTGGTAATGGTATGCACTGATTGCACTAAGGTGAACCCTTACGGAGTTGGTCTTCAGACCAGACTCAGACAAGTGGAGAAGGTATTCAAGCAGGGTCTGTGTAGGACAAGAGCGAGGATCTAGGGCCTTGCTGTCACACCAGACGGCAAACCTCCTCCAATGAAAGAAGTAACTTCTCTTAGTGGAGTCTTTCCTGGAAGCAAGCAAGATGCGGGAGACACCCTCTGGCAGACCCAAAGAGGCAAAGTCTACGCCCTCAACATCCAGGCCGTGAGAGCCAGGGACTGGAGGTTGGGATGCAGAAGAGCCCCTTCGTCCTGCGTGATGAGGGTCGGAAAACACTCCAATCTCCACGGTTCTTCGGAGGATAACTCCAGAAGAAGAGGGAACCAGATCTGACGCGGCCAAAAGGGAGCAATCAGAATCATGGTGCCTCGGTCTTGCTTGAGTTTCAACAAAGTCTTCCCCACCAGAGGAATGGGAGGATAAGCATACAGCAGACCTTCCCCCCAATCCAGGAGGAAGGCATCCGACGCCAGTCTGCCGTGGGCCTGAAGCCTGGAACAGAACTGAGGGACCTTGTGGTTCACCTGAGATGCGAAGAGATCCACCAGGGGGGTGCCCCACGCCTGGAAGATCTGTCGCACCACACGGGAATTGAGCGACCACTCGTGAGGTTGCATAATCCTGCTCAACCTGTCGGCCAGACTGTTGTTTACGCCTGCCAGATATGTGGCTTGGAGCACCATGCCTTGACGGCGAGCCCAAAGCCACATGCTGACGGCTTCCTGACACAGGGGGCGAGATCCGGTGCCCCCCTGCTTGTTGACATAGTACATGGCAACCTGATTGTCTGTCTGAATTTGGATAATTTGGTGGGACAGCCGATCTCTGAAAGCCTTCAGAGCGTTCCAGATCGCTCGCAACTCCAGAAGATTGATCTGTAGATCGCTTTCTTGGAGGGACCACCTTCCTTGGGTGTGAAGCCCATCGACATGAGCTCCCCATCCCAGGAGAGACGCATCCGTGGTCAGCACTTTTTGAGGCTGAGGAATTTGGAAGGGACGTCCCAGAGTCAAATTGGAGCAAATCGTCCACCAATACAGGGATTCGAGAAATCTCGTGGACAGGTGGATCACGTCTTCTAGACCCCCGGCGGCCTGATACCACTGGGAGGCTAGGGTCCATTGAGCAGATCTCATGTGAAGGCGGGCCATGGGAGTCACATGAACTGTGGAAGCCATGTGGCCCAGCAATCTCAACATCTGCCGAGCTGTGATCTGCTGGGACGCTCGCACCCGCGAGACGAGGGACAACAAGTTGTTGGCCCTCGCCTCTGGGAGATAGGCGCGAGCCGTCCGAGAATCCAGCAGGGCTCCGATGAATTCGAGTTTCTGCACTGGGAGAAGATGGGACTTTGGGTAATTTATCACAAACCCCAGTAGCTCCAGGAGGCGAATAGTCATCTGCATGGACTGCAGGGCTCCTGCCTCGGATGTGTTCTTCACCAGCCAATCGTCGAGATATGGGAACACGTGCACCCCCAGCCTGCGAAGCGCCGCTGCTACCACAGCTAGGCACTTTGTGAACACCCTGGGCGCAGAGGCGAGCCCAAAGGGTAGCACACAGTACTGGAAGTGGCGTGCGCCCAGCTGAAATCGCAGATACTGTCTGTGAGCTGGCAGTATCGGGATGTGTGTGTAGGCATCCTTCAAGTCCAGAGAGCATAGCCAATCGTTTTGCTGAATCATGGGGAGAAGGGTGCCCAGGGAAAGCATCCTGAACTTTTCTTTTACGAGATATTTGTTCAGGGCCCTTAGGTCTAGGATGGGACGCATCCCCCCTGTTTTCTTTTCCACAAGGAAGTACCTGGAATAGAACCCCAGCCCTTCTTGCCCGGATGGCACGGGCTCGACCGCATTGGCGCTGAGAAGGGCGGAGAGTTCCTCTGCAAGTACCTGCTTGTGCTGGAAGCTGTAGGACTGAGCTCCCGGTGGACAATTTGGAGGTTGAGAGGCCAAATTGAGGGTGTATCCTTGCCGGACTATTTGGAGAACCCACTGATCGGAGGTTATAAGAGGCCACCTTTGGTGAAAAGCTTTCAACCTCCCTCCGACAGGCAGGTCGCCCGGCACTGACACTTGGATGTCGGCTATGCTCTGCTGGAGCCAGTCAAAAGCTCGCCCCTTGCTTTTGCTGGGGAGCCGCGGGGCCTTGCTGATTCGCACGCTGCTGACGAGAGCGAGCGCGCTGGGGCTTAGCCTGGGCCGCAGGCTGTCGGGAAGGAGGATTGTACCTACGCTTGCCAGAAGTATAGGGAACAGTCTTCCTTCCCCCGAAAAATCGTCTACCTGTAGAGGTAGAAGCTGAAGGCTGCCGGCGGGCGAACTTGTCGAATGCGGTGTCCCGCTGGTGGAGAGACTCTACCACCTGCTCGACTTTTTCGCCAAAAATGTTATCCGCACGGCAAGGCAAGTCCGTAATCCGCTGCTGGATTCTATTCTCCAGGTCGGCGGCACGCAGCCATGAGAGCCTGCGCATCACCACACCTTGAGCAGCGGCCCTGGACGCAACATCAAAAGTGTCATAAACTCCTCTGGCCAGGAATTTTCTGCACGCCTTCAGCTGCCTGACCACCTCCTGAAAAGGCTTGGCTTGCTCAGGGGGAAGAGCATCAACCAAGCCCGCCAACTGCCGCACATTATTCCGCATGTGTATGCTCGTGTAGAGCTGGTAAGACTGGATCTTGGACACGAGCATAGAGGAATGGTAGGCCTTCCTCCCAAAGGAGTCTAAGGTTCTAGCGTCCTTGCCCGGGGGCGCCGAAGCATGTTCCCTAGAACTCTTAGCCTTCTTTAGGGCCAAATCCACAACTCCAGAGTCATGAGGCAACTGAGTGCGCATCAGCTCTGGGTCCCCATGGATCCGGTACTGGGACTCGATCTTCTTGGGAATGTGGGGATTAGTTAATGGCTTGGTCCAGTTCGCAAGCAATGTCTTCTTCAGGACATGGTGCAAGGGAACAGTGGACGCTTCCTTAGGTGGAGAAGGATAGTCCAGGAGCTCAAACATTTCAGCCCTGGGCTCGTCCTCCACAACCACCGGGAAGGGGATGGCCGTAGACATCTCCCGGACAAAGGAGGCAAAAGACAGACTCTCGGGAGGAGAAAGCTGTCTCTCAGGAGAGGGAGTGGGATCAGACGGAAGACCCTCAGACTCCTCGTCAGAGAAATATCTGGGATCTTCCTCTTCCTCCCACGAGGCCTCACCCTCGGTGTCAGACACAAGTTCACGGACCTGTGTCTGCAACCTCGCCCTGCTCGACTCCGTGGAACCCCGTCCACGATGGGGGCGTCGAGAGGTAGACTCCCTCGCCCGCATCGGCGAAGCTCCCTCCGCCGACGTAGTCGGGGAGCCTTCCTGGGAGGTGGCCGCGGTCGGTACCGCACGCGGTACCGACGTCGGGGACCTCAACCTGGGCGATGGGCCAGCCGGCGCCACGCTCGACGGTACCGGTGGCGCAAGCACCGCCGGTACCGGAGGGGTAGGGCGCAACAGCTCTCCCAGAATCTCTGGGAGAACGGCCCGGAGGCTCTCGTTTAGAGCGGCTGCAGAGAAAGGCTGAGAGGTCGATGCAGGCGTCGACGTCAGTACCTGTTCCGGGCGTGGAGGCTGTTCCGGGCTGTCCAGAGCGGAGTGCATCGACACCTCCTGAACAGAGGGTGAGCGGTCCTCTCGGTGCCGATGCCTGCTGGGTGCCGAATCCCTCGGCGACCCAGAGCTCTCGGTGCCGACACGGGGAGGAGGACCGGTGTCGATGCTTCTTCGGTTTCTTCCGAAGCATGTCACCGGAGCTCCCCGGCACCGACGAGGAGGACGTCGAATCCATCCGTCGCTTCCTCGGGGCCGAGACTGAAGAAGGTCGATCTCGGGGGGGCTGTACCGCAGGAGCCCTCAGGGTAGGCGGAGACCCACCCGAGGGCTCACCGCCACCAGCAGGGGAATGGACAGCCCTCACCTGCACTCCACCCGATGCACCACCGTCCGACGACATCAGCAGACGAGGTCCTGGTACCACCGACGTCGATGCAGCTATCCGATGTCTCGGCGCCGATGCAGAGGCCCGATGCCTCGATGCACTCGATGCAGGGGCGGCCGAGGAAGATGGTCTGGACGCTGACGACGTCGATGCACTCGAAGATCCCGGTGCCGATGCCGACGAAGAGCCCGAGAACAACACGTTCCACTGGGCTAGTCTCGCTACCTGAGTCCGCCTTTGAAGCAGGGAACACAGACTGCAGTTCTGAGGGCGGTGCTCGGCCCCCAGACACTGAAGACACGACGAGTGTCGATCAGTGAGCGAGATAACCCGGGCGCACTGGGTGCACTTCTTGAAGCCGCTGGAAGGCTTCGATGTCATGGGCGGAAAAATCACGCCGGCGAAATCAAAAGCCGAAATGGCGAAATTTGAAGCACCAAATTTAGAGGGAGAAAAAATCTCGACCGAGGCCGAAAAGAGGCCTACCCCGACGACGAAAGAAAACTTACCGGGGCAAAAAAGCTGGAAGTACGGGGAGGATTTACACGAAACCCGGCGGGGGGTTTCCGGAGCACTTCCCGACTAGGCAAAGCTTTCCCGAAGGAAAAAAACACGTTCAAACAAATTGGACGCGCGAGGTCGACTTTCCGGGGCTCGACACGGCGAAAACACGACCGTACCGAGTGCGGACAAAAGAAGACTGGCCGGCTCGAGCCGGTTTCGGGCGGGAAGACGGCCGCGCATGCGCGGTGCGCGCGGGCGCGCGAGGGCTAGCAAAGGACTTTGCTAGTGAAGTTTCCGATTGGAGGGGCTGCCGTGGACGTCACCCATCAGTGAGAACAAGCAGCCTGCTTGTCCTCGGAGAATTAGTAGTTCCAATTCTCATAACCCCGGGGGGTCAACGGTGCGGACACACATCTCTCCACTGCAAAACACTATACACAAACTTGTGCAAAAACACACTCAACCTTACCAAACCATAACAGCACTAATTCCAAGGACAGGACAAGCTACAACCTTATGTGTGGAAAGGTAGAACTGTAATTACACCAGGCTCTAAAACACCATTACACTACCTCGTGAAAAAAAACAAAAAGGGCTGCAAATACTACACGCTAGCAGGATACTGCACCTTGATCACACATGAAACACATGACAACACATATAAAGGCAAAATACTGAACTGGAAAGTTACCTCAAGAAGTCAGACTCAGCATGCAATACTAGAAAAATTCAAACTTACATGCAAAATATCACAGATGCACATTTCCAAAAGCTGACATATTTCAATTAATAAATTCTGAATAAAATACTTTCTACCTTTGATGTCTGATCATTTAGTTTTTCTATACGCTTTGGTCCCAGTGTCTTCTGTTTTATGCAGTGTCTTCTTTCCATTTGATATTTTTTTCTCTCACCATGTCCACCATCCTCCTGTGTCCTGTCTACCATCTGTAGCCCTGTCCCTATCCTTTCTCCAGTTTCAGCATCTGCCTTCAAAGTGTTCCGATCCAGCCCTTAAATTCAGCAATTTCCCCTCCATCCATGTGCATCTACTTTCCTCCCTTCCCCTATATCCATGTCCAGCATTTCTCCTCTCTCCCTTCCCCTCCATCCATGAGCATCTCCATCCTTTGTCTTTCCTTCCCTCCATTCCATATCCAGCAATTCTCCTCTCTCCTCTGCCCTCCCCTCCTCTCCCTGGGCCCTGCCCTCCCATCCATGTGCAGCAATTTTCCTCTCTCCCTGGGCCCTGCCCTCCCATCCATGTGCAGCAATTTTCCTCTCTCCCTGGGCCCTGCCCTCCCATCCATGTCCATCGATGCTCCTCTCTCCCCCTTCCCTCCTCCATCTATCCAAATCCAGCAATTTTCCTCCCTCTCCTCCATGTCCAGCAATTAATCCTCTCTCCCTGGGCCCTGACCTCCCATCCATGTACATCGATCAATGCTCTCCTCTCTCCCCATCCCTCCCGCTCCCATGTCCACCTGCCCGCCCTCTTCAAATCTTCAAGTATTTAAATTTACCTCCGTTGCAGGCAGCTTGGCGTCAGTGAAAACGCTGTCTGACGTCCCACCAGCCTTCCCTTCACTCGTTTGTTCCCTCAGTGCCCCGCCTTCTTCTGACATCATTTCCTTGGGGGCGGGACAGAGGGAACGAACGAGCGAAGGGAAGGGAAGGCTGGTGGGATGTCAGACAGCGTTTTCACTGATGCTGCCAAGCTGCCTGCAATGGAGGTAAATTTAAATACCGCCAGAGCGCCGGGAATCGGGAGCGGAGGCTGAGGCGTGCCGCGCGGGGCCCCCTTAAGCACGAGGCCCTATGCGGCCGCCTCGGCCTAAGACCGGCCCTGCCTAGGGCCCAATGTAGTGTTAGTCTGGACCTGACTGGGTCTACAGAAACAAGGTCAAAATTCCAAAAGATACCAAAACCAGGATGGCAATTATTAAATACAAAACAAAACCAGTGATCTGATGTGGCCACATTTTTGCACCTGCCTGCATCAGGAGTATGGGTAATAAGTAAGGAAATAAAAGGTGTGAATCACATGCTGAAAATAGCTTAACAACACAATCTTGGATGCAGTATACGCAAAGAATCACGTGACACTCATCATACCAAGTTACTCTCTGATCAAAAAAACCTTCTGATTCAAACCTTATAAGTTGTCTTTTATGGTATTACCATACACCCGATGCAGGGAGCCTATGAAAACATGGCTCATCAGGTCACTGGTTTTATCTAATTTAATAGATGCCATACTGGTTTGGGGTATCTTTTGTACTTTTGACATGGTTTCTCTCAGCCAGATTGTCCCGAGTCAGCTGCAAAGGCTGATGGAAGATGGGGGAGGAGGAAGAACAGAGGAGGACATAATCATTGCTTAAGTGTAGAATTTAATAGCCAGATTCAGGTCCCACAACTGCAAAATTTCAGACCGAGCTCTTGTGTATGGCTCCTGGCCCAAGGCCGACACTACTAACCAAACTAAAGGATGCTTTAGTAGTGAAGGGAGGGAAGGCTTGGATAAATTCCAGCCCTGGTACCAAGCTGAAGAACAGAGTCAGGTCCAATGAAAAGAACAAAATTCCAGTGGGCCTCTCAAAGGAAATGAACATTGATCAATTTGTAGCATCAATTTGAAATTTAGGAAAGTTCAACAAATCTATCTGGCATGTTATATGCAGTGGCGTAGATACGTGGGGCCTGAGGGGGGCCTGGGCCCCGTAGATTTCAGTCGGGACCCCCCTCCCGGTGAACCCGCCCCCGCCTACCTTCGGTTTTGCTGGCGGGGGACCCCACTCCCCGCCAGCCGACGTCCTCTCCGACCGTTCTGCTGCAGAAAAAGTCTTCTTCCTTTAACAGTTGCATGCTGAAGTCCTGCACGTTGTACGTGCAGGACTTCAGCATGCAACTGTTAAAGGAAGAAGACTTTTTCTGCAGCAGAACGGTCGGAGAGGACGTCGGCTGGCGGGGAGTGGGGTCCCCCGCCAGCAAAACCGAAGGTAGGCGGCGGCAGGGGAGGGTTCGCAGCGGGAGGGGGGGGGGGCTAAAATGTGCCCCCTTCCCTTGAGCTCTGGACCCCCCCTCCCACGGAAGTCTGGCTACGCCCCTGGTTATATGCAAAAATAGAATGTACTCATTTAAAACCAAAACACAGTAGTAAGATTGTTAAATAGTCCTAGTGTCATATGCATACTATGCCCCATATTACAGGTTTCTGGTGATATTTATATTTGTAAATTAAACATTTTTCCTTTAAACCACTAGATGGCTTACCGATTTCTTATTAAGTTGGCTGTTATCATAACCAGTAGTACTATCCCGTATATGTAACACACCATAGCGTCCACAAAATTGTGGATACTCTTTTGGGCAACTGAAGTTTCGAAGCCGCTCAAATATTCTCCTGATAGTAGCTGGATCATAGCACATAAAATAGGAAGTCTTTGATATATGGTAACCATACCTACAAAGGAAGAGAAGTAATGAAATGATCTCACTGCAAAGGATTCCAGACTTATCTGCAAGTTCAACAAAGAAACACTAATATGTTGCAGCAAGTTGAAAATTCAGGGTTTAGCACAATGGAAATATATTATTAAAAAAACCTGCTGTTGCTTCTAAGTGAAAAACATATGCCAAGCGACAGCAAGGGGGTCCTTATCAAAGGCAGCTACCTAACTCTGTGTACAATTTGTAACCAACTTGGGAGAAGAGAATTTTCCTTCAATAAAGTTTACCCTCTCATGCAAGTTCTTGTATGCTTGGATGAAACCAAGTTACCTATCTATAGCAGGTGTTCTCTGCAGACAGTAGTATTCAAGTTCTCGAGTGAGTGATGTCATAAAAAAAGGTCCCAGCACAGCAAGAAGCTTCCTAGCTAAGAATAAATTCTAAAGACTTTCAGTGAATCACCATACAAATGCATCACTTCCTGTGCTGCGTCATCAGGAGTAGGGGGGGGGGGGGGCTCCTCAGTCCTTAGCTTACTGAAAAGAAAAAGGGGAGGTAGATGGATATGTGGGGACTTGAATCTTCCACAGAAAACACCTGCTAAAAGTAAGGAACTTTTCTGAGGACAAGCAGAATGCACTGAAGTGGGACTCAGATTGCGTTCAAGAAGGAGGTAAGGGAGAAAAAAAATGGAAGACATTTCTAATAAGCAGACATCAAAACATTATCTAGTCATTTTTAGTTATAGTGGGGATTTTTTCTTCACTAAAGCAACCTAGACATTAACATGAGCCTAGAGGTGACACTCTAAACCTCAAAATGATCCTGCACAATCATGCAAAAGACGGGTTGCGACTGCCAAAGACATCCGCTTGGCCAATGCCCAAAGCAAGGCCTACAAGTAATCTGCCAAACATGCCAGCTCCACCTCCATATCTGGAAATGCAGGAGGCAGCTGACTGTTGTACTCCCAGAAGGAATCTGAAACCTGTTGCACCCAGTGAAGGCATGGCCGAGCAGCTGACAAGCTGCCAATAGCCGCCTGCAGAGAGTGCAAGCTAAATTGACAGAGAAAGGTGGCACGCAATCCACCAGTCTAGGTGAAGTTTGGCCTGGAGGGTCCAAGAGAGATGGAGACTAACATCCGTGAAGGGACTGCTGAAGTGGACAGATGTGGAATCTGGCCCACAGAAGAATGCCCGAGATAGAGGCCACTGTGCCCACAAGTTGAACATAGTCTCAGACCCTGGGACCTGTTAGGGAAAGGAGAACCTGATTTGGGACAAGGGCGAGCCTGGTGTGAAACTTTGCTGATGAGTGACAGGAGGAAACGTTGAACTAAGACAAAGGCAAATATTATGCCCAGATACTCCAAGATTTGTGTTGGAAACAACCGACCTTGATGAAATCGAATACCCATCCAAAGGACTGAAGAAGAGTAACAACCTTGGATGTTTTGGAAACAACCAACCTTGATGAAACTGAATACTCATCCCCGAAGGGCTGAAGAACAACAACCTTGGATGAAACTAACACTCTTGACAGAAAAAATTACAAATCAGGGAACCGTGAGGAATAGAGGAAAATGCAATCCATCCTGGCAAAGGAAGACTACCACTACTACTAGGATCCATAAACCTGTCCACGGTGAAGTGGAAAGACGGAAGAACATGGTCAGACATTGACAACGCTCTCCAAGGATTGTGAAGCACGGAAATCTTGTCGGGAGGCAAAAGGGGAATATGAAAATACGTTTCCCTGAGACCCAAGGAGGTTAGAAACCCTCCCTGCTGGACTGAAACCATTATGAAACCAGTAGAATGTAGAACCTTTAACACTGTTGACTCTTTTGAAGACCAAACCCAGGTGGAAAGAATCTCCCTTCTTTGGAACTAACACCTAAATGGAATCACTTCCAGTTCCCCAATCTCAACTGGAGACAGCTTCTACTGTGTCTAAATGAAGAAGTGGAGTGGAGTGGAGGAGTGGCCTAGTGGTTAGGGTGGTGGACTTTGGTCCTGGGGAACAGAGGAACTGAGTTCGATTCCCGGCACAGGCAGCTCCTTGTGACTCTGGGCAAGTCACTTAACCCTCCATTGCCCCATGTAAGCCGCATTGAGCCTGCCATGAGTGGGAAAGCGCGGGGTACAAATGTAAAAAACAAAAAAAAAAAAGAAGAGTTAGTCAGGTGGACTTAACCACTGGACATTGGAGCTGTAGCTTGCATTGCGATCTCAAAAACTGCAAGGGCATGGAAGAACTCCAGTTTAGAACCCAGCTGTAGCATGGCTAAGACATTGGTCCAAGGTGTCCCATGGAACCTGGGGAGGTGACTTGTTATTATGAAACCCAAGGAGTAAACCAAGACTCCATCATGGGAAATACAGAGGTTATAGGGGGATCCGGAGCTGAAGCAGCATTCTTCTTCCTGTCAGCAAGAAAGAAGGCTCATTTTTAATTAATTGGAAACCATGAAAGCTAGACTAGCTTGGCTTGTAGCACTGAGCCTCATGAAACCAAATAAGAGAGAGGACTAAAAAGAAGCTTGAGGCTCATCTCCTGGCAATGTCCAAGACTTGGACTCCCCTAAGTGTCTAACCAACTTCTATAGATCTTCTCCAAACTGTACTTCCAAAAGAGAACTTGCTAAATGCGGCCAAGAAGCCACATCAGCTGTCCAATGCCTAAGTTTGAGCCATCGTCCAACTGAGAGTGCAAGAATGGACTGGCGAGGCTGTACACTTGAACAACCTGCAGACAATGCTGTGCATATGAGCTCACTAGCTTGGCTGAAAGCCTGAGCTAGAGGGTGTAGGAGAATATGGTGCTGGTACCATTGTGCACCCTCAAAGGCAAGCTTCAGAGGGACGAAGTAGCAACCTCAGGATCCTCCTGCCTACCATGAGCTGGCTGAATGAATCAGTAAGCTATGCCCCTACGTTGACATAGTACTGTAAAAGTGCTAGCTGCCCAATATCATAGAAGGCGCAAACGTGCAAGAGAAGCAGGTAGAGACACTACAGCATACAGCTAGAAATACCGCCGATAGAGTGGTGGCCGGAGCTGGTATGTAATAGACTAGACTAGTGCCAGTATACAACAACAGAGAGGAGAGCTGCTACGAAAAGCTCCAGAGCTAACCTTTAGCCCAGTAACGTAGAGTTAGCTGTCCTAGCCATGCCACAAACTACTTGCCAAGGCCAGTAACATGGGAGAGTGAAACAAATTATAATCCTCTTTTCTATCTACACTTCTTCCCTTGGTTCATTAATCTCATCCCATGGCTTTTCCTACCATCTCTATGCTGATGACTCCCAAATCTACCTTTCTACCCCTGAAATCTCACCTTGCATCCAAACCAAAGTTTCAGCATGCTTGTCTGACATTGCTGTCTGGATGTCTCAACACCACCTGAAATTAAACATGACCAAAACCGAGCTTCTCATTTTTCCCCCCAAACCCACCTCCCCACTCCCCCCATTTTCTATTTCTGTTGATGGCTCTCTCATTCTCCCTGTCTCCTCAGCTCGAAACCTTGGGGTCATCTTTGACTCTTCTCTCTCCTTCTCTGATCATATCCAGCAGATCGCCAAGACCTGTCGTTTCTTTCTTTACAACATCCGTAAAATCTGCCCCTTTCTTTCCGAGCACTCTACCAAAACCCTCATCCACACCCTTGTCACCTCTCTTTTAGACTACTGCAATCTGCTTCTTGCTGGCCTCCCACTTAGTCACCTCTCCCCTCTCCAGTCGGTTCAAAACTCTGCTGCCCGTCTCGTCTTCCGCCAGGGTCGCTTTACTCATACTACCCCTCTCCTCAAGTCGCTTCACTGGCTCCCTATCCGTTTTCGTATCCTGTTCAAACTTCTTCTACTAACCTATAAATGCACTCACTCTGCTGCTCCCCAGTATCTCTCCACATTTGTCCTTCCCTACACCCCTTCCCGTGCACTCTGCTCCATGGATAAATCCTTCTTATCTGTTCCCTTCTCCACTACTGCCAACTCCAGACTTCGCGCCTTCTGTCTCACTGCCCCCTACGCCTGGAATAAACTTCCTGAGCCCCTACGTCTTGCCCCATCCTTGGCCACCTTTAAATCTAGACTGAAAGCCCACCTCTAACATTGCTTTTGGCTCGTAACCACTCGCCTCCACCTACCCTCCTCTCCTCCTTCCTGTACACTAATTGATTTGATTACTTTATTTTTTGTCTATTAGATTGTAAGCTCTTTGAGCAGGGACTGTCTTTCTTCTATGTTTGTGCAGCGCTGCGTACGCCTTGTAGCGCTATAGAAATGCTAAATAATAGTAGTAGTAGTAATCCAGGAGAAAGCGCAGAGGACCACAGTCTAATGCAATGTGCAAAGCAGCCTTGAACCTGGGACCCTCATGTTGGAAGCCAGCCACCTCAGAATAACTATCCTGCTTCTCAAAGCACTGGCTAACACTGTCCCTGGAGAAAAAAAAAAAAAACACCTTTGTAGCACTGGTGTTCCCACCGTACCATGAAAACCAGGAAAAGTGCATTAGCTTCCATGAAAAAAGGGAAGATACAAAGGTCCTCCGAAAAAAAAAAATATGGAGCTACAGCACTAAGGGGGAGAGTACATTAACTCCCTTGTAAAGATGCCTAAAAGAGGAAAGACCTGCCCTGCCAAAATCAAGAGAGCAGGCAGCACAAACTTCCACCAATGGAGAGGGGAAACTGCTAGGGTGGAGTTGTTTTATTTTGTATTGTTGTTTCTGCCAGCTGTCAAAAAACTGAGGGGACTCAATGATCTAACGGGAAAGGAAAGAAGAATACAGAAACTCTAGATAGGCCCATGGACCCAACACACATAGTGCACTGCCCTGAGGCTGCTTGCTGGCTCCAATATGAGAACCAGAATTTAACCACCACTGGAACCAGAAATAGAATCTGAACCCAGCAGAGGGAACAGGATTAACAGAGGAAGAGATACTGTTTATGCCAGCATTTTCCAAGTTCAGTCCTGGAGTACCCCTTGGCCAGTCAGGTTTTCAGGATATCCACAATGAATATGCATGAAAAAGTCATGCATATAATGAGGCAGTGTATGCAAATCAACTTCATGCATATTCATTGTGGATATCCTAAAATACCTGACTGGCAAGGGGTGCACTCCAGGGCTGGACTTGGAAAACACTGGTTTATGCCAATATGTTTCGTTCACAAAAACAAGGCTTTTAACGGGTTTTAATTTACCTTTTTTTTAGTGTGGCTGCCATCTTAGGCAATTTTTTTCAAAAATTTTAAAACTTTAAAATTTTGATAGGGATTGATAGAGAACTCATGCCCTTCATGCCTATATGTTTATAAGTTCTATCAATGTTTTTAGTCGCTACTGCCATCTTGTTTTAGCAATTTTCTTAATTCAAAATTTAAAAATCTGCATGAGGATTGATAGAGAAACTCATACCCCTTCAAGTCTATGCATTTGGGGTTTTTTTTTTAATCATGTCATTGAAATGCATAGATGGAACATATGACATTTAAACATTAAAAGCCACGAACAAGATGTTTATACAATATACTATAATTTCTTTTTCTCAATGTTTAGGACATTTTTAAAGCTAAGTTAGTTATGACACCTTACCTAGGAGCATTCCTGTTCTTCTTTACATTCTTTTCTGTGTGACACTAAGGTCAAGTGACCAAGCCAGGGCTTATAACAAGCATCTGTACAGATCCATGTTGCCCATACTTTTCACCATGTCTGCTTCTACAATTTCCTTCCTTCATAACCTAGCAGACTGCTTGCCTACCTGTTTCATAGGACTCTTATTATTAACAGGGTACAAAAAGAAGGTGTCACCCACATTCTCAGTGTGTCCCTTGTGTTCTGGCACAATTACATCTTCCTAGGGTGGGGATTGGGGGGGGGGGGGGGGAGACTAAGGAACTGGAGAATATTTAACATACCTACCTGAATACTTCCTCGATCTCTAACTTAAATAGAATGATTCCAAATGAGACACTTTGCTCTTCCTGGGTGAGAGAGGGATAAAAGTGTAAGCCACTTGCTCACCTGAACATGTATACCTTGGAGAAAAGGAGAAACAAGGGTGATATAATATAGACGTTCCAATATTTGAAAGAATTAATCTGCAAACATTTTCCAGAGATGAGAAGGCGGTAGAATTAGAGGACATGAACTGAGGGTGAAAGGGGGCAGACTCAGGAATAATGTCTGGAAGTATTTTTTCACCAAGAGTGTGGTAGATACTGGAATGCCCTCCAACGGGAGGTGGAGGAGATGCAAACGGTAACAGAATTAAAAAATGTGTGGGATAAACACAAAGGAACCCTGTTCAAAAAGAATGGATCCAAAGCTTAGCAGAGGTTAGGTAGCAACACCAATATCTGGGAAACCAAGTCAGTACTGGGCAGATTTCTACTGTCTGTGCCCTGATCATGGCTAGACAGATTCAGCTTCAGAAGTTGGAGAGAAAGGCCAGTGTTGAGCAGACTTCTACGGGCTGTGCCCTGATCGTGGCTGAATAGACTTGGATGGACTGGAATGGAGCTTTTCAGGGACTTCGACAACTTCAGAAATTTTAGAACAAGGACAGTGCCGGGCAGACTTCTATGGTCTATGCCCTGAAAATGACAAGGACAAATCAAGATCAGATATACATATGAAGTATCATATACCATATTGTAATGAGTTATCTTGTTGGGCAGACTGGATGGACCATACAGGTCTTTATCTGCCATCATCTATGTTACACTGGGGTCCTCTTCTTCAAAATACTCCACTCATGTTTCAGTAATTTTGACCGCCCTAGTATTATTCAAGAGGATAAATCTGGAGTCCAGCTCTCAAGGCATCAGTGAGAGTAGTTCTCAACTATGACAACCTATACTTTCATACAGAATGTCATCTCTGGAAAGATACCTTGCTTGATGTACTGAAGACAGACATTGGGGAAGTTGAAATAGGCTGCTCAACACCATGCTCCAATGAAGGACCAATACTGATACTTCTTTGCCTCTGTATTATACACAATATGTCAAGAAGCTGAAACTTGCTTCTTCTTTGGATAGATATATTGATATCTGATCCCAGTCTCTTCAGCAATGCTTGACAAAGAGGGATCACTAACTTTGATGATCTCCAGCAACCTGACCGAACATCCAAACCCTTTCTGGACTGCTCTGACACCACTGGATCAGACTTAGAATTGACCACCTCTTCATGGTCTCAAAGGCTTCTTTCTCTTCGTAATCTGACAGCAAAGATTACAATTAAACAGTTCATGATCAGACCTCAAGCACTAGTTATTATCGGCAATGGATATGGTCTTGCTGCATGGTCTATTTTTTAAAGCCACTAGCACCTTTTGTCTGGACCATACTGCTGAAAAAGTAGCTGTATTGAAATCAAATGATTTGATTTTCATCATAAAAGAGCCCAGCTGATTTACCAAGGATGAAAAAGGGGCCACTGAAAGCAAACATGGGAAAGCAAGTTTTCGGACATTTTTGTATGTATTAACTAGAGGCATTAAACGGAATGGATGAGCAACACATGACAAAAAAAGGTGTAAAGAATATGTATAAAAAATGAGAAAGTTCTTCTGATGCACGACACGAATGTAGCCTTACCAGCTCCAAAAGAAAACAGGGTTAAACTCAGAAGTAACCTGAGGAAATACTTCATGGAAAGGGTGGTGAAATTCATGGAATGGTCTCCCGGTGGAGATGAACACTATCTGAATTCAAGAAAGCTTGGTAATAAACACCACCCACCAGACAGGACTTAAAGATCTGGGTTTTCTAGCCCATTATAAACCATAAAATTCTACGGCTTTGTCACCCTCTTATCAACCCACCCATCTCTTCCTGTCTCTCATCCACTCAACTGTCCCTATTTCTCATCTCACCCACCCTCTTCCTGAGAGACTGTCATTGGAATGCTTTGGTGTTTCATTTATATATTCTAATATTTGTCAACATTTATTTCTGATCTGAAGGGTTACCTTGGAAAGCTAATCAAAAATGTATTAACTTAGTCCAATAAAAAAAGGTATCATCATCTTTTCTTTTATTTCTATTTATTACCTTTAAAAATTGGCTAATACAGCTACCATATCACTTTACACAGGCAAGCTTGGGAAAGGACAAAGGATCTCTAAGGGAGTGATGAAAGGGAGAGTAGATAGCATGGTTGGGCAGACTGGATAGACCATATGGTCTTTACCTGCCTTCATTTTCCTACGTAGGAACAAAGGAGGCCCTGTCTGAATGCAACACAGGACACGGTGCACATGCATGGTAAGTTGCTAAAAGCGTCTAGAAGTTGTTTCTAAGTTAGGAAAGGTTTTTCCTGTAGTACTACTACTACTACTTAACATTTCTAGAGCGCTACTAGGGTTACGCAGCGCTGTACAATTTAACAAAGAGAGACAGTCCCTGCTCAAAGAGCTTACAATCTAATAGACAAGTGAACGGTCGGGTCCGATAGGGGCTCCATTAGATGACACCACCCACTTGTGAAGACTTCAATCCTGCTTGTAGTCAGACTACATGCTTAAAAATACTGACATCTCAAAAATATTATACACCACTAGACTATAGAATAGAATAGCATTGGAGAGATAGAAGAATTTGTTAAATGTTTTATTGTAATCACATGCAAAATAATAAACAAATTTTAAAATAAAAAATATACACCACTAGAAACAAACTTTACAGCAGCTTAGGATATATCTGGAATCTGTCCCACCACTGAATATCATTGTTTAATACTTACTATACTATTATTATACATAGCAAAAAAACTGGCCCATTACTAAAAGCACAACAAAATTCTATTGCTGTTTAACCAGTAAAAGTGTCCCAGAATTAAACAGGACCAAGCTGGACCACCTTATGAACCTTTCGCATATTTACTTCCTCCCCCCCTCCCAGCTCATTCTGTTGACAAGAATTTATTAGTTAAAAGGTTAATGTGGGAAAACATTATCAAAGTTCCTAGCAGCATCACCACAAACTAAATCGCTAAAAAGACTAAGCAGTTTTCACAACGTCAGCAGACCCTCAGGACAATTTTCAAGCCAACTTAGGCCAGCTGCTTACACAAATTTTTAGGAATTAGTATACAGAATTCTAAGAAGTCATATTTCTGTGTGAGATTCCAAGTAAAACAGTCTTCATAGTGCCCAAAAAAATATGCAACTTCAACATCAGTATTGCATCTCACCACTGCTGAGATATACCCTATTTTAGGCTTAAAATACGGTATATCTCAGCAGTTTTAAATCAAGAAACACGATTAGAGAACATTTTATTTTATATCCAACAGCCTTTAAATTGCTTATCAGATATCTACCACTTAAAATTGAAATGAGCGATCTACACAAGGCAATATGGTCCCCCCAAATAAAACCTTGGTTCCAGTTTATACTATACATTGCTATAAGAGACTGGAGGAGAAATGCTATGTCAGCCTTAAGTTCGTATCTTTCTATACATTAGGCTTCCACATTAGTGCAGCAATATGAAAATTTAGATGAAACTCATTTATCAGAAAAGTTTAGTTAAAATAGAGCCTTACATTTCATAAATGTTGACTAGCTGCTGTGCCAGAGTTAGATTTTTCTTTTCCAGATAAGATGCCATTTCTGCTATAACAACAGCTGCACTCACTCCATCCTTGTCTATTACAGATGTTCCACACATGAAGCCTGAAAAGTAGTAAATTATGAATGCCCACTGTTCCTTCTGTTGGCTGTTGGATCTTGCTGAGCAGAAAAACAGTTAGAATTGTTCTATACTTATAGCAGTAATTATCTAAAGTCTGTCAACAGTGACCCAACTACTTAATAAAGCTAAACCTCACTTTCACAAATAAGTAGTGTTCAGTTTTTTTCAAATTCATATGCCCCCTATAGGAGAGAGAGAAAAAACAAAGAGACTAACATCTGGAGAGCTTTGTATACCAATGCCCGTAGTATGGGAAACAAACTTCTAGATCTTGAATCTACAATGATGGAAGCACACTTGGATTTAGTGGCGGTCACGGAGACGTGGTTCACGGAGAACCATGACTGGGATATTGCTATACCTGGCTATAATCTATTCAGGAAGGACAGAGCAGGAAGAGAGAGTGGAGTGGCATTATATGCTAAGAATGATATCAAAGTGACAAAACTGCATGATACATGGGGTACGGAAAAAGTGCTGTGGGTTAAACTGGAAAGAGGGAAAGGAAAATGTATCTATATCAGAGTGATATACAGGTCACCCTCGCAGTTGGAGAAAATGGACAGGGACTTGAAGACATCCACAAGACAGCTAGGAAAGGGGAAGTACTACTGATAGGAGACTTCAATATATGTTGATTGGGGTGTCCCTGCCGCAGGGTCATCTAGAAGCAAAGAGATCTTAACTACAGGAAGAATTGTTTTAGCAGTGGGTAATGGAACCGACACGGGATGGAGCTATTATGGACCTGGTGCTTACGAATGGAGAGAATGCTTCTGACGTCAAGATGGGAGACCATTGGGCATTAAGTGATCATAGAACGGTGTGGTTCAATATTAAAACAGAAGAGAGGGCTCATTCGAGATTGAAGGTCCTGGATTTCAAAGGAACTAACTTTGCCGAGATGCGGAATTCCTCAAGGAACAGCTGAATGATGTAGAACAACAATGGACAAAACAAAGGAGCTATATTAAAAGGCAGCTAACCTTTATGTTAGAAAATTACATAAAAATAGAGGAAAAGAAGGCCTCTCTGATACTCAAGTGCAGTAGCTGAAAAGATAAGGGAAAGGAGATTAGCCTTCACACGTTATAAGACGACTCAGAAAGATGAAGACAGGAGAGAATACCTGAATAAGCGAAGAGAAGCTGAAAAAAGCTATCAGGAAAGCGAAGGGGCAAATGGAGGAAAAGATAGCTAATATGGTAAAATTGGGGGATAAGACCTTTTTCAGATATGTGACAAGAGGAAGTGCCATAATAGCATTGTGAGGCTCAAAGCTGAGTGACAGAAATATGTGAAAGAAAAGGATAAAGTTGAACTGCTTAACAATTATTTCTGCTCTGTGTTCACAGATGAAAGGCCAGGGGTAGGGCTGCAGAAAACAAAAGCTAAAGGGGATGGATGTATAGTAGACCAAAATCCGTTTACGGACTGTGTTCGTGAGGAGCTTGCCAAACTAAAAGTAGACAGAGCGATGGGGCCTGATGGGCTACACCCAAGGGTGCTCAAGGAACTCGGAAAGCCTCTTCAATGCTTCCTTAGAAACTGGAGTGGTCCCGGTGGACTGGAGAAGGGCGTATGTGGTTCCCTCGCACTAGAGTGGAAGTAAGGAGGAGGTTGGGAATTACAGACCTATCAGTCTGACTTCAGTGGTGAGTAAGCTAATGGAAACACTTCTAAAGAGGAGGATTGTGAGATTTCTTGAACTAAATGGAATGCAGGATCCGAGGTAGAATGGCTTCACTAGTGGTAGGAGACAAATCTGACTGTCTTCTTCAACTGGGTAACCAAACAGTTGGATGTGGGAGGCGTGCTTGATGGGGTATACTTGGATTTCTGCAAAGTCTTTGACACGGTTTCGCACAGGCGACTGATAAATAAATTGAGTGCCCTCGGTATGGGCCCTAGAGTAATTGATTGGGATAAAAATTGGTTGAATGGAAGGTGACAGAGGGTAGTGGTAAATGGATCTTGCTCTGAAGAAAAGGATGTAGTCTGTGGAGTACTGCAGGGATTGGTCCTAGGGCTGGCTCTTTTTAACATCTTTGTGAGCAATATTGCAGAAGGGCTGTCTGGTAAGGTTTGCCTCTTTGCGGATGATACTAAACTCTGCAACTGGGTGGACACCCTAGAGGGTGTGAATGGAAGGACCTAGCAAAGCTGGAGAAATGGAACGATATTTGGCAACTAAGGTTTAATCCCAAAAAAATGCAGGGTCATGCACTTGGGGTCACAAGAATCCGAGGGAATAGTACAGTATAGGGGGTGAAGTGCTTCAGTGTACGAAGGAAGAGCGGGACCTGGGGGGTGATTGTGTCAGATGACCTTAAAGCTTCCAAACAGGTAGAAAAAGTGACGGTCAAAGCCCAAAGGATGCTTGGGTGTATAAAGAGAGGAATGACCAGCAAGAAAAAGGAGGTGATAGTGCCATTGTATAAGTCTCTGGTGAGGCCCCATTTGGAGTACGGAAAGATATAAACAGGATGGTGTCAGTCCAGAGGGCGGCTAAAAAATTAGTAAGTGGTCTTGAACGCAAAAAATATAGGGACAGACTTATGAACCTCAACATGCATACGCTGGAAGAGAAAAGGGAGAGAGGGACATGATAGAGACATTTAAATATCTCAAGGGCACTTATGTACAGGAAGAGAGCCTTTTTCAACTGAAGGAGAGCTCTGGAATGAGGGGGCATATGATGAAGTTGAGAGGGAATGGGCTTAGGAGTAATCTAAGGAAGTACTATTTCACAGAAAGGGTGGTGAAAGCGTGGAATGGCCTACCGGTGGAGGTTGTGGTTGAGGACTGTTTCAGAATTTTAAAAGGCATGGGATATGCCCCAAAGACCTCCTCCAAATTAACACCTCCCAAACACACCTTCCTCCTCACCCCCATTCCACAATGTCAAAAGAATGAAGTAGCTTATCTGGCAAGTCTGTACTCTAAAGGCCTGCCAGGGCTCTCTTGACCAATCCCCAATCCCTCCCACCCTCAGCGAGACAGTCTGGACTGCAAACATCTACCAACTATACTGTGATTTTTGTTTGGTTCTTAGAGCTCAAAAATATTTAAAATTAAAGCTACAAGTGTGAGCAGAGCGCGCGCCTGTATGTAGTTCCCCCAGATTTAAAGAAATAGCTTTTTCCACCTGGGAGAGAACTTTGCTCCTTTTTCTATCATTAAACACATGAAGTTTGTTTCTCTTTAGCCATCCTTTTGCATTCAATAATTTAGCAGGCAATTTAGGCAGGCTTTCCTCAACAACAGTAGTGCCCCTTTCCCTTGTAACCCAAAAACTTCAACTTTATTCAGCAGTATTCCCCTAGGGTCTAAATGTATCCTTTGTCCTACCCAGCCACCCTAATTGTGTGACCACCTTTCTCCAAAATCCATGCACCTTAGGGTAGGCCCATGGCATGTGTTGTAGTGTGTCCTCTTCATGACATTAATTATGACTGATTTAATGTAAGTAACAGCCTTGCTGGTTCTGAAGGATATAAAGGAAATGAAGACAAAGTAAACGTAAAGCTAAAATTTTACTTATCAGAAATTTGTTCAGGATATATGCTTATTATTATTTTCTTGCTATTTTTTTGTATTATAAATTCATGTAAAGGATGTTCCAGTTTTTATTTTATGTAAACCACAGTGCAGTATATAAGCATCAGATTATGTTACGTTACATGCAACCCAATGGAGCTAGGTATAGAAAAGAAATTAGTATATACGGTCAAACTGCATACCAATGGACTCCTCAAATGCAAAGAGGACATCTTTTCCATTATCCAGGAGCTCTTTTACACGATTTCCAATCCATTTAAAACCTGGCAGCGTTTCCTAAAAAAATACATTAAAGTCACCATATTTGGAGTATATTGTCTCATTTTGAATACTTGCATACAAACCAGACACTAGCAATTTAACATCTGATTTGTGGCAACAGAATAATAATAATGTACATACTATTCTACTTATCTACCCTCTTTAATGAAACTATTCTGGACTACCAGCTAAGTCTAATTCTAAAAAATATTCTACTAACCATTTGGCTAGTGTTTTGCTTGGGCATGAAAATACAAAAAGGAGCTGAATTAGCACAAAGTCAGAAATCTGCACCAATCGTCAAGGCTTCAACCCTGACTACTGTCCATTGTGCACCTTTCATAATTCATCATTACAATGGAAATCTAAAGCAAAGTCTCTCAAATTCACCATCTGAAGCTTTGATTAAAATATCTTGTTTGCTTGGGAAATTTAAACAGGTGAATGGTTTTTGAGGAGGCTGCACTGTTTTGGCGGGGGAGGGTGGGAATAGGAACTAGAGCTTTCTTTTGGGGTTTTTTTTTTTTGGGGGGGGGGGGGGGGGGGTGTTCTGAAGTGGCTGGGATTGAAGAAAAAAAAATCATGAGCACACAAGACTTTTTTTTTTTTTTTTAAAAGACTGAATTATAAAGCCATAAGAAAGACACACTTTATGGACTGGGGATGAATGATAATTGGTTCTACTGCTCACAATTTTCAAACTTTGCCAATTCAACCCGAGTCTTGTTACCTGTGTACATAATTATGTATATATTTTTTTGTGTGAGACACACTGACGCCCAGTTACCTATATGTACCTATATGTACATTTCTTAAGTTTAACTATACATAGTAACATAGTAGATGACGGCAGAAAAAGACCTGCACAGTCCATCCAGTCTGCCCAACAAGATAAACTCATACGTACTACTTTTTGTGTATACCCTACCTTGATTTGTACCTGTCCTCTTCAGGGCATAGACCGTATAAGTCTGCCCAGCACTATCCCCGCCTCCCACCACCAGCTCTGGCACAGACCGTATAAGTCTGCCCAGCACTATCCCCGCCTCCCACCATCGGCTCTGCCACCCCATCTCAGTTAAGCTCTTGAGAATCTATGTATGTAGTAAAAATAAAACATTAGGTTACAAGTCAGCAGGTAAGAACCACTTGGTCCACTCTGTATGACCAACTGTGCTGCTAGAAATATATATAGTGTTTTCTCCTTCCTTTTTTCTTCTTCGTCCCATCTCTCTTCTACCCTTCCTCTCCAAATTACTTGAACGCGTTGTCCACGCGTTGTCCACAGCCGCTGCCTTGATTTCCTCTCCTCTCAGGCCGTCCTCGATCCGCTCCAATCCGGCTTTCGCCCACTTCACTCGACAGAACCAGCACTCTCTAAAGTCTGTAATGACTTGTTCCTTGCCAAATCCAAAGGTCACTATTCCATCCTCATCCTCCTCGACCTATCTGCCGCTTTTGACACCGTCAATCATAATTTACTTCTTGACACACTGTCCTCATTCGGGTTGCAGGGCTCCGTCCTCTCCTGGTTCTCTTCGTATCTTTCCCATCGCACCTTCAGAGTATATTCTAATGGCTCTTCTTCCACCCCCATCCCGCTCTCTGTTGGAGTTCCTCAAGGTTCTGTCCTTGGACCGCTTCTTTTCTCGATCTACACCTCTTCCCTGGGCTCGCTGATCTCATCACATGGTTTCCAGTACCATCTCTATGCTGATGACACCCAGCTTTATCTCTCCACTCCCGACATCACAGTCGAAACCCAAGCCAAAGTTTCGGCCTGCCTTTCAGACATCGCTGCCTGGATGTCCAACCGGCACCTGAAACTGAACATGGCAAAGACTGAGCTCCTTGTCTTTCCACCCAAACCCTCTTCTCCTCTTCCCCCACTTTCCGTCTCTGTTGACAACGCCCTCATCCTCCCCGTCGCTTCAGCCCGCAATCTGAGTCATCTTTGACTCCTCCCTCTCCTTCTCTGCCCATATCCAGCAGACAGCTAAGACCTGTCGCTTCTTCCTCTATAATATTAGCAAAATTCGCCCATTCCTCTCTGAACAGACCACCCGAACCCTCGTCCACTCACTCGTTACCTCTTGTCTTGACTATTGCAACCTTCTCCTCGCTGGCCTCCCGCTTAGCCACCTATCCCCCCTTCAATCTGTCCAAAATTCCGCCGCACGTCTTATCTACCGCGTGAACCGATACTCTCATATCACCCCTCTCCTCAAGTCGCTTCACTGGCTCCCGATACGCTACTGTATTCAGTTCAAGCTTCTCCTATTGACCTTCAAAAATGCACTCAATCTCCAGCCCCCCATTACCTCTCTACCCTCCTCTCCCCTTATGTTCCCACCCGTAACCTCCGCTCTCAGGACAAAGCACTCCTATCTGTACCCTTCTCCACCACCGCTAACTCCAGACTCCGCCCCTTCTGCCTCGCATCACCATATGCCTGGAACAGCCTTCCTGAGCCCATACGTCATGCGCCCTCCCTGCCCATCTTTAAGTCCTTACTCAAAGCCCATCTCTTCTCCCTTGCTTTTGGCGCATAACCACCTTCCCCACTCATGATACCTACACTGACTACATAGTTTGTAACCTTTAGATTGTAAGCTCTTTTGAGCAGGGACGGTCCTTCCCCATGTTAAACTTGTACAGCGCTGCGTAACCCTGGCAGCGCTATAGAAATGCTAAGTAGTAGTAGTAGTAAAAAGACTAGAAGCAGTTCAAAGGAAGGTGACAAATATGGTAAGGGGCTTGCACCAAAATGCATATAAGAGGCTGGAAGACCTGAATATATATATCCTAGAGGAAAGAAGGGACAGGGAAGATACTATATAGATGTTTAAATACTTGAAAGGTATTAATATAGAAATTCTAGTTCATGACCTTCCCCCCACTTGTGGTCTAAAGAAGATTTAAGTTTTTTCCTCTTTGTTAATTTTGCTCCCCTTTTTAGGGAGAAAATTATGTTTTGGTTAAAAAATCTTTTCTTATCTGTATTACCTGTTCAAATTTAATAATTTGTTTAATTTGATTAAAACTAATAAATAAATAAATAAATAAATAAAATATAGAAACCTTTTCTATAGAAGGGGTAAAGGTAAAACTAGAGGACATGAAGTGAGGTTGCGGGGTGGTAGACTTAGGAGTAATGTCAAAGAAATTTTTTTTTCATGAAGAGGGTGGTCTGTCTGGAATGCCCTCCCGAGGGAGGTGGTAGAGACAACAATGGTGACATAATTCAGAGAAGCATGGAATGAATACAGAGGATCTCTAATTAGAAAATGAATGGTATTGGTTTGTTTCATTCAGTATTCTTTTCTGTATTTCATGAACACCAACTCTTTTGCCTTTATTTGCTTAGTCACTTGTTTGGAGAACCATATCTGCTTCCTTTTTCATTATACGGCTTAACATGCAAGCTACACACCAACTTGGTTGTTCTGCTTTGAATTATGTTCATCTTATCAATGTCCTTTTAAAGATGTGAACACCAGAAGTGCACACAGATGAAGGAAGGTCGCACCAAAGACCTGTATAAAGGTTATATTATTTCACTTATTAGCAACACCTGTTTATGTAACCATGTTATATTGGATTTTTTTTCACTACCGTGTCATACACCGATTGGTTATCTTGAGGTTAGAAATGCTGACCTTCAGATTTCTTTTCTGTTTTGTAAGGTCTGTTCTTTTAGCTATTAAAGCCTTAACCCTGCATTGCCAACTAGGAAGACTGTGATCTACTGGGTGTACTCCAAAGAGTGGATTACAGCGCCACCCAGTGAAATTTTGCCTAACTACCTTCTGACACAAAAATGTGTCATGAAAGCATCCCAGTGGAGAAGGCAAAAGAGAACGCAAAAGTGCAAGAGGTCAAACACCTACATAACAGTACTTAAAATATCACCTCATTGTCACACCAAAGCTACCCACAGCATCCCCAGACCACCCTTGGGAACTATAGGGTTGGTGAATGCCAGATCAGCTGCAAAGAAATCCTCGGTGGTCTACGGTGCCATAAATTGAACAGCATCTTGACATCCTAGGAATAAGTGAAACCTGGCTAGATGAAAGTGGGGGTTTACCACTGGCTGAACTATGCCCAACAGATTTCAACATCCAACATCAACCAAGAACAGAAAGACAGGGTGGAGGGGTAGCAGTATTGATTCGGGGGACAATCAACTGCGCAGAATATCCATCCCCCAGCTACATGGATCAGAATCTCTTTTAATCCAACTTGAAGAGAAGAAGCCAATCTGGCTGCTCATGATTTACAGAGCACCTCGTAACAACACATTATCTGTGCAAGAACTCCTAGACCCGATTACTCAAGTGACTCTGAATTACCCTAGGCTGGTGATCATGGGAGACTTAAATATACACATCAAAACCCCAGATACCACCACAGCTGCCTTTCTGGACACGATGACAGCACTAGGATTTACACAGGTGATCAATTCTCCAACCCACGAAAAGGGTCACATACTAGACCTGGTATTCTACAAAGGGGGTGTATATCCAAGAATTCTGGGATAACAGTATTGAAATAACACCCCTGAAACAAATGGCACCTCCCAGAGTTTGGAAGGAGATCAGAGACAAAAAAAAAAAGCTGACGAAAATTTCCTAGAGGCCTTGGACTATCCGCATATAGATGAAAAGACAACAGTGGCAAAACAAGTTGACATCTGGAATACACACCTAGCCAAGACCTTAGAGAAAACAGCACCACTAAAAAACAGTTTTATGCCCCACTCACAAATGCTCACCTTGGTTTTCTCCAGAACTTCAGATCCTTAAACGCGAAGGGCGAAAACTAGAAAGGAGATGGTGCAAATCTCGCCTGGATGAAGACAGGCTAAACTGCAGTAAGCACATGGCAAAATACCACCAAGCCTTAACAGCAACCAAAAAAAACAGTATTTCTCTCAATGCATTGGACAGGCTGCCAATTCAACCAAGCAGCTGTTCAGTATAGTAAACAGCCTACTGCAACCCCCACAACAAAACCAGCCTGCCCAGTCTAAACTGAAGTGCAATGATTTTGCTGCATACTTTGCCAACAAAATTAAGTCATCACCAGGATTTACAGGCAGTCCCCACCCAGTGCCCAACCAGTCAACCAGGGGTGCACAAACTTGCCCCCTCCTAACAGACACAGATGGAACACTTAACCTAATGACAGAGGAGAGCCTTGACAAAATCCTAAGAGACCTTCGACCAACTACCTGCTCCCTCGATCCCTGCCCATGAAAGATAGTGCAGCAGGCAAGTATGTGCCTTATAGAAGGCGCCACAAAAATTGTGAACACCTCTCTTTCAAATGGGCAACTACCAACAGCATTAAAAAGGGCAGTGGTTCGCCCTCTGCTGAAGAAAAACAACCTTGACCAGAACAAACTTGAAAGTTACAGGCCAGTATCCAACATCCCGTTTCTAGGGAAACTCATAGAACAGTCTGTGTTCAACTTAATGAATGGTTAGAAAAGAGTAACTGGCTAGATCCATGTCAATCTGGGTTCAGACCTGGTTATGGAACAGAAATGGTCCTCGTATCCCTGCTAGATCTTCATAGAAACCGAGACAAGGGATTTGCCTCAATATTAGTACTGCTAGATTTCTCAGCAGCTTTTGACACTGTGGATCATGATATCTTGGCTAGCACGACTGACAGAAACAGGTATCAATGGAACAGTACTTGCCTGGTTCAGATCCTGGCAGGCAACAATCCATAATGATTGGCAGCAACTTACCACAAGGATCGATACTGTCACCTATTCTGTTCAATATCTACCCTCAAGCCACTAGCTGAGCTGATTCAGTCAATGGACACTCAGTTCTACATCTACGCAGATGATGTGCAGCTACTCATACACCCTGAACCTGGACTTACCTACAGCCCTGAATAAACTGATTACCTGTCTAATATCAGTTCAAGAATGGGCTAAAACCAATAAATTCTGCCTGAATCCAAGTAAAACCGAGCCTCTATGGATCCCTAACACAAGTGGGCTCATACCTTCAAAAAGACAGTAAATAAATCCTAATAAATAAAAATAAACAGAACAGTACATCTTTCACTGTGAAACATATAGACAATGTGATCTTTAACTAAAAAGATATTTCAGGCTTGTAATCCAGAGACTTTAAAACTGTCTTCATTGTAGCACCTTGGGGCCTGTGGAGGTTCCCTGTGTTCCAATGCACATTCTTCTTACCACCTCTAGAGGCTTGTTGCCCATGCTGGTTTTGAAAACAGCTGTTTGTTCCCCCTTCCAGCACCTATATGGCTTCCAATGACCTTGATCCATGGAATGCCTGAACTCCTATACTATTCTTGCAAGACTGTGAACATAAGGACAGGCAACATGTAATTTAAAATTCATGAAGAACCACACTGTTCGGTGGTGGGGGGGCACAGTTGGCAGTGTAGGTTCTGTAAGATGTCACCCAGTTCTAAGGCCTTGCTGTCTTTGGAGAAAATTGAGATAGGTTAACATTTAGCTGCCTTTTTAGTAGAGCAAGGTGAATTACATTCAGGTATAATAGTTACCCCCCCCCCCCCCCCCAAGTTCAGAAGGCATACCACTTAAGTTTGGATTTCAGGCAATGGAGGGCTAAGTGACTATTTAGATTTTGCTCACACCTTTTTCAGTAGTAGCTCAAGGTGAGTTACATTCAGGTACACTGGATATTTCTCTGTCCCAGGAGGGCTCACAATCTAAGTTTATACCTGAGGCACAGAGGGTTAAGTGACTTGCCCAAGATCACAAGAAGCAGCAGCGGGATTTGAACCGGCCACCTCTGGATTGCAAGACCGGTGCTCTAACCACTGGGCCACTCCTCCACTCGACCAAGATTACAATAAGCATCAGTATGATCTGAATACTAGCTTCCCTGGTTCTCAGCTCACTGTTCTAAATCACTAGAAGTCTATTCCTCCACTCCATGCAACTTACTGTGCAATATCTTGTGTAATATGCCTTACAAGCTAAACATCTTGGATTACAAAATTCTTACTTCAAACTGAAATCCTTCCTCGACTGCAATGGCCTTCAAGACTTTAGATGAGACTGTGGTTGCTAGCATATAAATGTTCTTCACTTTTGCCTCCTTTGTACGGTTCTTCTTCCAACATGCAAACATCCACCATCCAAATAAAGCGGCTAGCTCATTTCCTGTGAATACTTTCCAACGTCCGCTAAACAAAAAAAAAAACAAGAGACAGACATTTCTGGGTCATCAGCATGCTTCACTGGACAATTTAACTATAAGCAAAAACATGCACGAGATCCATGGCATGCACACTTAGGAATGCTGCTTTTTCTTGAGACTATCAGCACGTTTAGATCAAAGCAAGAACATGTTACATACATTCAGCTTTTAAATGCATGAGCATTATTTGGTACCCACTCCCTTGCTGCCTGCACAAATATTTTAATTTTTAATTTACTTAATTGCCTTTTATGAAACATGGCAAAGAATTGTACAATAAAACATGAATGTACTAGTGCTACAACCATATCTATTCTACCTGAAAAGTAACCTTGTCCAAAAATAACCTACATTAAGGTTCATAAGTTGCTAAAGAAAATATTTTATATACAACTGCAAAATAAAGCTATAAATATAAAAACAACATAAATCAAAAAACATATAAGGACCAAAAAGCCATACCTAAGTATGAAATTACTTATTTGTAACAGGTGTTCTCCGAGAGAACATATGTTCTCACACGTGGGTGATGTCATCCATGAAACAATGGTACAGATGCTGCCCAGTGTTCTATTTATTGTAGCAGCTTTTGGCAGGTCCTCACATGCACATATGCCTTCCCACCTGCCCGACTTGCGCAGGACTCTCATTTTAGATAAAAAGCATAAAGAATTCCTAGGGGAGTTGTCCTCAGAGTACATCTGCTACAACCACTAACAGTCCAATCTCCAAGGTTCTTCAGAGGATAACTCCAGAAGTGGGGAACTATGTCTCGGCCATTAAGACATGATTAGGATTGTGATTTCCCAGTCCTACTTGAGTTACAGCACAGTTTTCCCAACCGGAGGGATGTGAGGATATATGTACAGAATGCCTTCACCTCAATGCAAGAGGAAGGCATACTATCTGAATCTGGAGCAGTACTGAGGGACTTTGTTGTTGAGATGAGTGGCAAAGAGATCAAACTACTCTCGGAAGATCTTTTGGGCAACACCCATACAGTTGTATCACTCTGCCCGACCTGTCTGCCAGATATGTGACCCTGAATGCCAGGCCATGACTGGAGGCTCATTACCTCATCCTAACTACTTCCTGACACAAGGGGTAGGATCCCATACCCCCTTGCTTGACGAAGTAGTACATAGCAACCTGATTGTTTGGATTAGAGAAATTTGGCTCAGCAGCTGATCTCTGAAAGCCTTTAGAGTGTTCCAAATTGCCTGCGGATCTAGGAGGTTGATGTGAAGCTGGGTCTCCAAAGTGGACCAGTGCCCTTGGGCATGAAGCCTATCTACATGAGCACACCATCCAGGTTGGATGCATCCGTGGTCAGAATTTTCTGGGGAGGAGGAATTTGGAATTAGAGTCCCCAAGTCACACTGCTTTGAGTAGTCCACTAGAAAAAAAAAAAAACTACACTAACTCTGGAGTGACTGAGATCTGTCAGATTTCTTGTGGCCAACATCAATTGAAAGCTAGGGTCCACTGGATGCCTTCCAAATGGAAAAGTGCCATGGGTGTGACATGAACCGCAGAGACCATGTGACCTACCAACCTCAATATCTGGGAGCTGTGACTTGCTGGCTGTGCTGAACCTGATGGGAAGTACAAATGAGTGCATCCAACCTGAACAGTGTCTAGCAGGGCTCCTATGTAATCCAATTGTTGGCTTGGGAGCAAGTGGGAATTTGGATACTTTATAACAAACCCTAGTAGTTCCAACACCTGAATAGTTCTTCATATTGACTCATGAGCACCTTCCTTTCATATGGTATTTACAAGCCAATCATCTAGATAGGGGATAACATGCACTCCCAAGTCTGTTTAGTGTTACAGCAACTACAGCAAGACATTTTGTAAACACTTTGTGAGCAGACAGGAGACCAAATGACAGAACGCAATACTGGTAGTGGTGTTTCTCTACTCAAAATCTGAGATACAGGTACGTCTCAGTCACAGGAAGTATGTGGGTGTAAGCATCCTTTAAGTCCATAGAGCATAGCCAATTATTTGCCTGAATCATGGGAAGAAGGGTGCCTAGGGAAATCATCCTGAACTTTTTTCTTTGACCAGATATTTGTTCAGGGCCCTTAGGTCTAGGATAGGATGAAATTCCCCCATCCTTTTGGGCTTGAGGAAGTAATACATGCAATAGAATCCCTTCCTGACTTCCCTTGGTAGGACAAGCTCAACCGCAAGGGCCTTTAGAAGGAAAGTTCATCTGCAAGCACTGCCTGATGCTGAGAGCCAAGTCATGATTCTCTCAGCGGATAATTTGGAGGAGGTTGATGCCAATTGAGGGTGTAACCCTCCTGGACTATTTGAAGAACCCACCAGTCTGATGTTACAAGGGACCACCTTGCTTGTCAAAAATTCAGCCTCCCACCAAATGAAGGCCATCCAGGGTGGGCACATATGTCAACTATGCTCTGCTGAAACCAGTCAAAAGCTTGTCCCTTGCTTAGATTGAGAAACTGGCTCAGACTTCTGGGCCCACTGCCACCATGGTTGGGAGTGTGGAGCCTGGGTCTATTGGGGAGGGCAAGTCGAGGAAGTAAACCTACGCTTTTGAGAGTAGTAAGAACTCTTCTGACTGGCACCTGAAAACCTCTGAGAAGTGAAGGCTGCGAAGGAGTGGACAGAGACTGGGGCTTGATGTTATCAGTCCTGTTCTTAACGAGATCAGCAATCTGTTCCACCTTGTCTGCCAAAAGGTCATCTCCACGGCAAGGGACGTCCATCAACTTTTCTTGAACTGCTGGTTCTAGGTCCAAGATATGCAGCCATGAGAGTCTGTGAATGCCAATGCCTATTGCAGAAAGTCCACATATCACATCAAAAGCATCATAAGTTGCCCAGGCTATGTGCATTCTACAATCCTTCTGCTTGGCTACTAGCTGACACAGCTATATGGCCTTCTCCAAAAGAACAATGTCCACAAACTCTGCCCCACTGTGCACAAAGCTCTTCAATTACAAGCTCATGTAGAACTGGTAAGAATGTGAGAAAAGCATCAAGCCCCAAAACACTTTCCTCCAAAGACTCCAGAGTGCGAGCACCCCTACCTGGGGGCACCAAGGTATGGGTCCTTGGACCTTTGACTCTTAAGGGTGGATTCGACCACAATGGAATGGTGCAGAAGCTGCTGCTTCTGCAACCCAGGAGCCATCTGGACTCTAAACAGTCTTCTCTGGTACAGGCTGTACAGTTAGAGAATCTCCCAATTTCTCATCTGTGCAGTCTTAAGAATGCTGTGCACAGGCACTGTCACAGCCTCCTTAGAAGAGTAGCTGTAATCAAGGACGTCCAACATTTTAGTCCTGGGCTCACACTTGTTTTCCAAATTAAATGGGATGGGGTAGAATTTCTCTTTTCCTGGGGTACAGAAAGGTCAGAAGGCAGGCCAAGGGATCATCTCCTCTGAGGGTTACTCAGGCACTACCTCAGACCCCCCCAGGAGCAGTCTGTATCAGACTCAAAGTACTCTTCTTGAGATGTCTGCGTTTGCACCTGCCTTGGGCCACTGGCACATGGCCAGGATCTGGGTGAGAGCGCAAAGGTATGGATTCTCTCCTGCACTCCATGGTCACTTCCTGCCCCAATGGGCTGGAGAGGAGCACTAGATCAGTCATGGCCAGGCCCAATGCCCAACAAGGCACTGGTGTTCACGTCCTACTGATTGGCAGGGTGTTGATCTCCAAGATGGGCTGATAAGAGCCACTCCTCGGGGACAAGCATCAGTAAAGGCACAGCCATGCCAGTATGAAGACAGCCTGCGAAGATGAGGGAGCTGAATCGGAGGAGGGGTCCCAGCTTTGGGGAGACTAGTGCATTGGCACAGAGGGAACAGCCCTCATGGCACTGATGCTTCTCTGGTACCAGAGATCCCAGTGTCCAGGAGCTCTTGGTATTGTGTGAGGAGGACCGATGTCAATGCTTCTCCTCCGCTCGATGCAGTACATTGGGATCCCTCAGTGGTTCTTAACTGGCACCACTAACATCTGATGTTAAGGTTGGGGGAGATTTCCTCAATGCTTATGCATTCCCAGTGTCAGCTTCCAATGCCATGGGGACTGATGCCTCAGATGAAGGACCGGATTTTAGCACACCGAAAAGTTTCTTATGCAGGGCCTCTCTACTCGTGTTCTTTTCTGCATTTTAGAATACAGCTTATAGTGAGACATGACCAGGATCAAGGCAGTCACCAATTGTTAGGATTAGTCACATACATGGTCCTACCACACCTTCAGTGCTTAAACCCATTTGGAGGTTTCTGGGACATATCCAGAAAAATAGCCTAAGCAAAAGCAAATGGCTCAATTCAGACAAAAAAAGGTGGTTTTGTCCGTGCACTCAGGCATAAGTAGCCCATGAGCTGTGGAACAAAAATAAAGAAAACTTAAAAATTGCCGAACACACTATAGAAACAACAGAACAGGAGGAAAAAAAAAAAAAAAAGAAACAAAGGTCCTGCACTACCAAAACAAAAAGGAAAGGAAAGGAAGGCAAAAGGAAATTACTGTGAAGCAGAAAAACCACTCAACAGAGTCTAAGACACATCTTTTCTGCTCCACAGAGGAGAGAAAATTGTGGGTCCTGCATGAGTCAGGCAGGCATACACACATGCACAGTAGGACCTACCAAAAGCTTCCAGAATAAATAGAATGCTGGGCAGCATCCATACCAGGGCTCCATGGATGACTCACCCACATACTGCTGTGCTAGTCCTCAAAGAGGAAGACAAGTCTTGGCAGCCTCAAAAAAAATATACATACACACACAGGAAAAACAACAGTCTTGATAGCATGCTCCACATGCTCAGAGAATTACACACACACAGGAAAACAAATTAACAGTCTTGGCAGCTTGCTACATGATTTCTCAGCCCATTTTCAGAAAGGCAGATCATTTCTCCTAAGTATTAAAAGGCCAGTACAAAGAGTAAAGTCTTGTTCCTTTTCTTGAACACAGGGAAGGAGAGGGTTCATCCTAAGATCACTGAAGATTGAACTTCAAAGAAACACTTAATACCTAGAATTGTCACTCCTAGTCTATTCTTGTAGGCAAGGAATGATCACCAGATTATTTAGGGAGTATCAGGGAGCTCAAGAAGGAGCACAAAGAGTGAAGATCAAATACTTTGAGGTTAGTATTTTGAATATTTGTTGCATTTGTATCCCACATTTTCCCACCTATTTGCAGGCTCAATCATCTTGCACATTCCTTAATCTTCACTTCCCCAGCTGTAAAGTTAATACACAAACATATGCGTCCAGCTTTTCCTACATGAGTACGCAGTTGTGGGACGCATTACCACAACTTGAAAACAATTTACGACCTAATTAATTTTTGTAAATCTCTGAAAACCTCTCTCCAACAAGACATACCACAATGATCAATAATAATAACTAACATGTCACCACTTTATTTTCTAATGTTTTCTTTCTATATCTGATAGCTTAATTATTTTATGTTATTCATGTTATTTATGTAATACCAATTGTATCTTTAAATCTGGAATGGCGAATGCCATTATGGAACACTATAAGCCACAGTGAGCCTGCAAATAGGTGGGAAAATGTGGGATACAAATGCAACAAATAAATAAATGTGGCTTACATTGTTCTGTCATGGTCCTGTAAAATGTTAAGACAAGATTCAATTTACATAGACATCATATGAACAATACTGGTGCCAGCAGGGTTCCCACGCCTGTTGGTCAACATTTTACAGGACCAGGACACTGTACCAATGACTTCACAGTGAGAATCCTGAAAGGTAACTTTAAAACCATACAAGAACGTAAGACCTTTGAAGTCAGAATGATTGAATATTTTAACACCCAACAGAAAGGACTTAACAAGGATCTGGGGTTCCTAGCCCATTATAAACCATAAAGCTGTATGTCTCTGTGGATCACCCTCCCCTCACCTATCCACACCCTTCCTGTTAGAATATCAATATGATGCTTTGATGTCCCCATGCATACTTCCTACCCACCCCCCTCCTCCCACCCTGTCAGACTGTCATAGTAATGCTTGAATGTTTTCACTTATATACACTGTCAGCTAGCACATTTGCTTATTTCCGATCTGAGGAAGAAGGGCAACCTTCGAAAGCTAATCAAGAAATGTATTAAGTTATGTCCAATAAAAAAGGTATCATCTTATTTTCTTTTCCATGTTTTATTTTGTTTGATTTCTATTGATAACCTTAAGAGTGGACTAACACGGCTACCACACTCCTCTATCTACCGTATTTTTCGGACTATAAGACGCACCGGACCATAAGACGCACCTAGGTTTTAGAGGAGGGAAATAGGAAAAAAAAAATTTTCCTCTTTCCCTCCTCTAAAATCTAGGTGTTCCGGTGCGTCTTGTCCGGGTTTTGGACCTCCGTTGTGTACTTACAGGATTCCATGTTCCCTGGTGGTCTAGTGACGTCGGGGCAGGAAAGAGCCCCCTCTTTCCTGCCCATCGCGCTGCTCTCCGTGCTTCTCAATGCTTTCTGATGGTCTCGGCGATATTCAAAATGGCCGCCGAGAATCTCGGCAGCCATTTTGAATCTCGCCGAGACCGTCAGAAAGCATTGAGAAGCACGGAGAGCAGCGCGATGGGCAGGAAAGAGGGGGCTCTTTCCTGCCCCGACGTCACTAGACCACCAGGGAACATGGAATCCTGTAAGTACACAACGGAGGTCCAAAAACGCTACCTTCGGACTATAAGACGCACCCCCCATTTTTCTCCCAAATTTTGGGGGAAAAAAGTGCGTCTTATAGTCCGAAAAATACGGTATATTGAAAACTTTATTCCTATTACCCCCTTCCCCCAATCCCATCCTTTAAATAGCCTACGTTCCAGCACAAGCAAGACCAATCTTTCTTTCCCTTGGGAAAATTCTCTGGCTTTCTTTTACCTATCCATCCACAGTCCTGGAATTTCCTGTACTTCTTGTGTTAATGGTGGTGTATGAACTGAGAAAAAAACTCATTTTTCATCAATTTCATTCAAGAAGTAGGCAAAAATTAATGTTAGATTTTCCATCTTTGAAAAAAGTAAGTACCTGGGGCAATGGAAGGTTGTGACTTGCCCAGAGTCACAGGGAGCTGCAGTGGAACTCGAATCCAGTTTCCCAGGCTGCTGCACTAACCATAAGGCTACCAGAAGAGTTCGGGCCACTCACTGTGCATGTGTACCCGTTCCTGCCTGCTGCTGTTGTGCAGGACCTATTCAGTGTGTATTGTCAATACCAAATCAGTGAAAGAAGGAAGAGGAAATCTAAAAGTAAGTCCTCTCCTGCCTGCATAAAGCCCATGTAAGCTCCTCAACCGCTCCTGCAGGAGGGTAACAGAAGGTTTCCTTTATGTTTTAATTTGTTTTTGTATTTTTTTTTGTAGCCAAAAATCAAATGAAGTAATCTGATAAAACTGAGGCAACTAGAAGAAAAAAACAACCCAGAAACAAAGGGCGGGCCTCTGGATTGATCTGATGGGACTAATGGAAAGAAAATTATCAGGTAAGGACTAATTTTACCTTCCATAGCATCCCACAGATCAATCCAGAGACTTGTGGGATGTACCAAAGCAGTCCTCAAGTGGGGCGGGGTACTACAACCTCAGCAAACTAGAGCAATGCTCCACAGGCCACGGCTACATGCACTGCCATGCCAAGTCTGGAATGCCTAGCGCTGCCACGCCAAGCCTGCAAAGCCTAGCAAGGGAAGGGCAGCAGATCAAGTGCATGATCTGCAAAAGCCATCCACAGCAGGACAGAGGACCAAGTAGCTGAACTGCAAAGGGCAGCCACTGAAGCCAGACAGGTCTCGGAAAAGGAAGTCAACTGCGATCTGGAAGAAAGTGCTACCATCTGCAACAGGAGACTGACCCATATAGAGTCCAGTTGAAGAAATTGCCTCTCTCAGCCAACGGCCACCATGGCTCTCAAAACCAGATCCCCTTTCCTGTGACTAGCCAGAGGACAACATTGAGACTATGCCATGAGGCATTTCTGCTCAGCAGGTCAGGAATCTGATGATCCCACCACAGTGTGAGTGTTTCGTAAGGAAGAGTCGCCTTCTTATATACCTAAGGCTCTCCAGGTTCTGAATACGTCTGCTTCTGATCCTGCCTCCGCTGCAAACCTTAAAATGGCAAGTACTAGAAGACTGTTCAGTCTAGCAGTGCATGAGGCTATGTAGGAAGTCACTAATGACTGAAAAAGGGAGCTAAACCAACTGTCACCCAGCAGCACAACCACATCAAAATTACAGGCTGTGATTGCCAAAAACATCTGCTTATTCGACGCCTGAACAAATCATAAAAGAAACAACTGTCAAATAAGCCAGCCTCAACTCCACATCTGGCAAGTGAGGAGGCAGTCGACTGTCTGCCTTCTGGAAGGGATCCGAAATCTGTTGCTATCAGCTACAGCACACCCTAGCAAGCCTACAAGCTGCAGATAGCCACCTCCAGAGACATAGAACTTCTGAAATGTCAGCAATAGCCAGGTAGCTTGTCATAGTGGAAGCGGAAACCCTGAAAGTGGTTTTCCTGGCCCCACAAAACCTATGACAAAACCAAGAGGATTAAAAATCATCCTTAGACTCATCCCCTGGCAATTTCAGAGACTTGGGAGTCCCTCAGGTCTTTACCCAACTGCCCTAGATCTTTTCCAGTCCCAAGATTACTTCCAAAAGGCAGGTTGCTAAACGTGATTTGGAAGCCACATGATGCCCAAGTCAGCACTAACTTCTTGAAGAGGGTCAAGAATTGGCTGGTGTGACTGTGCATTAGAACTGCCGCGCACTGGAGCTAACAAGTGCAGCTGAGAACAAGAGCCAGATGGCATAGTAGAATTATGGCTGTTGGAACCATTGCGCACTACAGATAGCAAGCTGCTGCAGATTGTGAAGCACCAACTCTAGAGCTCCGTGCTCATTCTCAGCTGGCTGCAACTATTAAGCTACTTCTACACTGTAGTTGTTTCTGGACCACTCATGAAATCTAGGTGCCCCATACCATGAAAAGATGCCAAAAATGTCATAGAAGCAATCAGAGGTACTGGGTACACTCCAGATGCTGGGGTAGCTGGGGCTAGTATGCAAAGGTGTGGCCAGTATTAATGTGCAAAAAGAGAGGACAGCAATCTTTAGTACAGTAACTGTTCCAGTCATGCAAGAACTGTTTGGCCAGGCAAGCAGTAAGAGGAAGAAATAAAATATGCCCCACTGGAAACATAGCAGAGTCCACAGTTTCTAATAGGATGAATAAACCAGCCTTGAACCTGTAACTTTCCGGCAGAAAGGCCAGCCACCTTCCTGAATAAAACTAATTTGATATAAACAGTGAACACAGAACAAATGCCACCAGGGCAGCACAGAGTGCAGAATTACCATGGAGACCAAGAGAAACCTGAGAGGAGTGCACCAGCCTCAAAATTTAACATTTCTCACAGAAACATGGAATCAACAGCCCTAAGCCTGACTAACCCCATCTCTACATGCTCTGAGAAATGGAAAGAGAAAAACCTAGAGTAGGATCCCTAACCCTGATCCCTTTCTCCCCTCCATTAAATGATGTACACGTAGCCTGAACCTCCTAAAAGTAGGTCCAGAAATATTCTTAGTGCAACTGTAAGAGGGTGCACCCAAACCATAAATCACCTAGCAATGCACAGGCATATCCACTAGAAGCCTTTCAGATAGTCAGTACTTTCCAAGCTGCAGCTTAAGGCTCTGGCTGCCACAGAACAGCTGCATAGGTCTATTGGGCCTCCAACCTCGCCACTGGGAAGCTGCAGGACACTCAAAACTGTGGGTGACCCAAAGACTCCCACAGGAGTCTGGAAATTGCCCCAGGCCTCCTTCTCAGAAGCCATTAAATAACAAATATGACGAAACTGGGAGCAATCCACCCCAATTCCCCAGTCACATCTTCTGAAAGACCTGCACATAAAACTGCCAGAATTGCAGGCGAATCTGGCCCCACAGGAGCTCCGGCGCTTCAGCCATGTCATTGGCACAACAGGAAATATGGCATGTGCCCAAGAAAACAGCTGCCCTGCACCCACCAAAACAAGCCAAGAAGGAGCACAACACTCCAGAGTCAGGCTGTACAGTGGAGCTCCGGCATGGGAAACAGCAGCAGCCCAGCAGCTCCCCACATCAGGAGCCGCTTTTGCTCTTCCCCACTAGCACAGGTAATGACTACTCACTCCCCTTGGGAATTGCTGTCACATGCCAAGTTGGTCCTCAGATCCCTGAGTCGGTACTGCAAACTGGTATCAGCTCGCTGCGCTGGATGAATCTGACTGAGGTTTTTTTTTTTGTTTGTTGTTTTTAATGCAGGAAAGAATGCTGGAGCAAAAGAAACCTCAGACTTTTAGTCAGGAGAGTGAGAACCACAAACCCTGGGCAGGCAGAGAGGAGGGGGCGATAGGGGAGGAAAACCACCAGGTGTGCACCAAGTCCCAGGATCGGGACACCTCAGACCCCAGAAACTCGACTACACCCAGGGGACCAGGTCAGGAGCCAATCAATCCAGAGCTGCACAGTTATGACCATTCACCTGCTAGACAAAGAGGTGGTTGCACATGATCACATATAGTAAACCTATGAAGTTCTCTCTAGCTCTACTGGACATAACCCACAAGTCTCTGGATTAATCTGTGAGACACTTTGGAAAATGGTTTTCAAAAGTTTTCTATGATAGGTACTATGCTCCTGAGAGGTTGAAAAAAAAAAAAAAAAGCATCCTTCAGAGCAATGTTGGAGGAACTGTGGGGAAAGGGGTACTATTTTTTCATACACGGTGGACACATACTGTAGTTCAGCCTTACTGGACATCAGTCTTGGATCTGGTGCAGCAGGTACTACAAAAGCCTTACCAACGGTGGGCAGAGTGTGCCTATTGCATTTCAAGCCAGTGGACGTCACTACAGAAGACAATGCTACATGTGTCACATTATTCAAAAAGCAGATTTTCTTTTTCAAATATTCAAATTGACTGCACTGAGGCATGGCTGTTTGTTGTCTTTTTCAATAGAAATCAAACAAAATAAAACATGGAAAAGAAAATATGATGATACCTTTTTTATTGGACATAACTTAATACATTTCTTGATTAGCTTTCGAAGGTTGCCCTTCTTCGTCCGATCTGACGAAGGGCAACCTTCGAAAGCTAATCAAGAAATGTTAAGTTATGTCCAATAAAAAAGGTATCATCTTATTTTCTTTTCCATGTTTTATTTTGTTTGATTTCTATTGATATCCTTAAGAGTGGACTAACACTGCTACCACACTCCTTGTCTTTTTCAAAAATCTGGCAAACTTATGAGCACTGGAGATCTTAAATTGGGTTGGCAAACCCAGTGAAAGTGGTATCACGACTCCAAGGGTGCACACGTTTGTAGTTGACATTACACAATTATCTTTGCTGTTTGTGTTACTTTTTGAAATAAAGAATTAAAAAAAATAAAATAAAAAACTTGTTCCTCACAGGAGTCTCCTAACTAAGCTGAATAGCTTGAGGTTGTGACCAAAGGTGGTGAACTGGATTGGAAACTGGTTGATACAGGGTGGTAAATGGAATCAAGTCAAAATAAAGAGATGAGTAGTGAAATGTTCTGGACATAACATCCAAAAGAGCCCTCCCATGCCCCTCCCCCCCTCCCAAAAAAAACCCACTCTCCACACACATATATAGTCAAACATCCATACATACTTTTCTTGTAGTTCCGCCACTGCTAAACGGTCAGCATCTGGATCAGTTGCCAATACCACCCTGGCACCCTCTTTTTCTGCAAGTCTCAAAGACAGCTCCTGAAAATGTGATTTCCAAAAAAGTAGAAATATTAGTCTGTAATAATCCAGGTGTTTTACCTAATATAATGAATTGACCTGTCCCAACATTTTGATTTTATGTACCAAATCTACTAATTGAAGGTATGTATTAAAGAGACTGCACAGTTAAACTAGTATAAAAGCATATTTCCAAAATACAATTTAACTTATTTTCTGAAAAAAGCAACTCCGTGATCACATTGGTTATGTGAACTGCATCATGTGCATTAGAACATCTGTAAAAATTTCTAGAAAACAAAGCTTTTCAGTCTATAGCGAGGGACCCAGGTGACATATGTGGATTCTCCTCCACTCTGGAGATTCTCCTATCCCAGGTCTAGAGAGCTAAATGGGAACAGGAATAGTGGGGATTCTGTGGGGATGGACCCAGGTCATGTGGGATTCCTTCGGAACTATATGGAGAACCGACCTTTCCCTCCCCCGAGCCGCAGGGGTGTCCTCCCTGCACATACCTCAAGGAACCCTGGTGGTCTAGTGGCTTTTTTGGAGCAGGAAAGATACCCCATTCTTTCCTGCCCACTACTGCTGATCCTCTCACTGCTGCTTTTTTAAAATGGCCCCAAGGCTTCCGCTAACGGCCTCGCGAGACCTCTGCGGAAGTCTTGTGAGGCCCCTGCTTGAAGTCTCGGAAGTAATTTTTAAAAAGCAGCAGCGGCTAAAGAATCAGCAGCAGAGGGCAGGAAAGTGGGGATCTTTCCTGCCCCAAAGAAGCCACTAGACCACCAGGGTTCCTTGAAGTATGTGCGGGGAGGGCACCCAGAGCTGAAGGGGAGGTGAATGGATGTTGGTCGGTTCTTCATGGGTGGGGGCTGTAAAAAGTGTGAGTGTGGGGGTACAGGGAGGCAGGGAAAAAAAAAAAAAAAAAAGACTGGTAAGGAGCAATGAAGTTAGACTGAGAACAGGAGACGGTACGAGGCTCTCTCGCCCATTATATGGCTTGAAGCCAGTAGGCGGAGATTGACACCACACTGGTTCACTAAAACAATAGCAAATGCTATTGACATTAGCAAAAATTATTAGAAATAATGGACTGTTTATGCGTGGTCCATCTGTAAAAAGTCAAAAGCTGTTCCAGTTGGCTAGGCAGTGTCTTAAAAGGTGGGGCAAAAAAAGTTTTTTTTTTTTTTTTTTTAACTTGACAGCTTTTTAATTTAAAAGTTTCCCATATGTAGATATACATATCATTAAATAAAAACTTAATATTGCTAAAACAGCTTCAAAACTTATAGTTAGTAGAAACAGCACTAATAAAGGCTGTATTTTTGCTCATTTTTCTACACTGTTCTGTACAATACAGTAATATATGGCCAAATTTCAGTGAGGATATCCTGCTTACTGATGGGTTCATCTTAACTGTTATAAAACCAGGCTATCCAAGGCAAATTACAAAGATTGGAAGTAAAAGTAAAATTAAATTCTCCTTTCATTGAGGCACATGGAATCACATCTTCACCTCATATTCTGTTTTGAGAATGTTTCAGGGACAAGTGGTTTTCATAAGTCAAAATAAAAATAAATATTTTTTTCATGTAGATCTTAGGGGGGGGGGGGGGGGGAGCAAGGTGACTGTGGTGCAGTGTGGCAGGGGATTGGCAGGCCAGGGGCTGAGATGGAGGAAAAATATAAACAGGATGGAGTCGTTTCAGAGGGCGGCTATGAAATTAGTAAGCAGTCTTGAATGCAAAAATTATAGGCATAGCCGCCGAGAGGGGGGCAGGAGGGACAAAATTCCCCGGGGTCCAAGGAGGGCCCGGCGCCGCAGTCCCACCTGCCCTCCGTCGTTGACCGTCTGCCACCAGGCCGGGCCCCCTGCATTGAAATCACAGCACCTCTCACCTCTGTGTGAAAGTGCTGCAGGCAGCAGATCGCCTCCCTTTGGGCCTCCTTCCCTCCCTGTGTCCCGCACTCGTCTGATATAACTTCCGCGAGGGCAGGACACAAGGAGGGCCAAAGGGAGGCATCTGCTGCCCTGCTGCGCTTTCACACGGAGGTGAGAGGCGCTGTGATTTCAATGCAGTGGCAGACGGAGGGGGGCGGGAGAAGGGGGGAGCGGCCTTGCCCCAGGCCCAGCCCAGTCTCTCGGCGGCCCTGATTATAGGAACAGGCTTATGAACCTCAACATGTATACGATGGAAGAGTGGAGGGAGAAAGGAGACATGATAGAAACGTTTAAATATCTCAAGGGCATTTATGTACAGGAAGAGAGCCTTTTTCAAATGGAGAGCTCGGGAATGAGGGGGCATACGACAAAGTTAAGAGGGAACAGGCTTAGGAGTAACCCAAGGAAGTATTTCACAGAAAGGGTGGTGGAGGCGTGGAATGGCCTCCCAGTGGACGTGGTGGAGTCAAGGACTGTTCCAGAATTTAAAAAGGCATGGGATAAGCATGTGGGATCACTTAGGAACAGGAAGAATTAGGGGTTACAGAGGATGGGTCATATGGCCTTTATCTGCCGTCATGTTTCTATGTTTCTACTTGCAGCATGGACGGGTTAGATTCTCCACGGGGATGGGGATCTGTCCCCGTGCAACTCTCTATCCAGGTCTGCAGTTTCATAGTCAGTTTTCAGCAATAGCCCACACTCTTTTCTGTGATATTGACAGTAGATTACAAGAGAGGTACAGAAAGATTATTGCTAGCTTTCCTTGCCCCTTTGTGATAGGGGCAACAACACATTCTTGAGATTGTTATTGCATTTTGGATGTGCTAAAAATATAAATCCCAAAGTATAAGGAGTAATGTCAAACAGCCAAAGAAGAATGAACCGTCTCATTTCACTGAATTGCTGTCACCCGAAAACATTACAAGTAAATGAAGTTGCTTACATGTACCTGGTGTTCTCTTATGACAGCAGTTCAGTAACACAAGTTAGGTAACAGTGCATGGTGTCTGAACACAATCCTCAGTGGTTTCTAGAAGAGACTTCCCATTCTGACATAACCTTGGCAGCAATATTTTGAACTGTAACCATGCCAAAGACTTAGATATCACCAGTGAATTGCAGGTGATTGAGATCATCAGATTGGCACAGGTTTAACAGAGGATGTGTGCTATTAACTGAAGAGCACAATTTTGAACCATAGAGGGCACAGTTAAAAGACAGCATTAAATCTTAGAAGCCAATCTAGATGGAAAGTTTGAAATATTTTAATTACCAGTACAGATTCGCCTTCCTCTGGATTTGGACATGTTACAGTAGAAAAATTAGGATCTGGATGCATTTGTTCAGGAACTGGAATAGGTGCATTAAAACCAAAGGCTTTGAAAGCTGACTGCACGTAGTCATGTCCAACTCCATGAAATGATGTGTGAACAAACTTCAAAGTAGTCTTCATGTTCAGCTCCCTGTAAAACAAACCCACTCAAATTAACCCAACAGGATTTTGGAACAAAACTAAGAAATAATCAAAAATAGGTTAGTTCTATGGGAACCTGGTTTGTTTGAGAAAACAGCTTTTCAAGACAGAGATACAGATATATTAGGGCTTTAAGCATTAATCACAATTTAAAAAAAAAAGAAAAAAAAAAAATCACATTGCAGCATCTGTCTCCTCCAGACATCTCTTCTGCTCTCTTCCATTCCCAACTCCTGACCTCAGCAAAATCTGATATCTTTCCCCCCCCCCCCCCCCCCCCCCCAGGATTCAAAATCTCCCACCACCACCCCTGGGATATCAGGGGGACCAGTCTACTAAAAATGCTGGCTACTCCTACATCTTAATGGCTTGATTTTGTGCGTTTTGCACTTGGACTTTTTTTTTTTTTTCCGAAAAAAGGACCAAGAAACAAAATGGCCAAATCACAAAACATTGTTCAAAGCAGTATTTAAAAAAAAGGTTTTTCTTTTTTTAAAATGACCTTTCCTATTCAGATTTTGGACATTTTTTGCAAAACATCCAAAGTCAGACATATCAAAAATGCCCTGCCACGTCTTCCATAATTTTATTCTTTATAATAGTTTCCACTGTTTTCCCTGGCACTGAAGTCAGGCTTACCAGTCTATAATTTCCCAGATCGATCTTGGAACTCTTAAAATTAAAAAAATTAAATTAAATTAAAAAAAATCAGCATTACATTGGCCACCCTCCAATCTTCAGATACTATGGATAATTTTAATGACAGGTTACAGATCACCAACAGATCAGCAATTTCATGTTTGAGTTCTTTCAGTACCCTGGGGTGTATGCCATCAAGTCCAGGTGATTTATCACTCTAGCTTGTCAATTTGGCTCAGTATGTCTTCTAGGTTCACCGAGATTTTTCAGTTCCTTCGCATAGTCATCTCTGAAAACCATTTCTGGTACAGGTGGATCTCATACATCTTCTTCTGTCAAGACCGAAGCAAAGAATTCAATTTCTCCGCTATGGCCTTGTCCATCCTGAGTGCCCCTTATTGCTCCTTCATGATCTAACAGTCCCATGAATTCCCCCCCACAAGCTTTCTCCTTGTGATGTACCTGAAAAAGGTGTTACTATGAATTTTTGTCTCCACAAGTTTTTCATCATGTTCCCTTTTAGCCTTCTTTATCAGTGCTTTGCATGTAGCTTGACACTGCTTATTTTCTTCATTCATATCCTTTCCATTCTTTTAAGCATGCTCTTTTGGCTCTAATAGCCTCTTTCACTTCAACTTTTAACCATGCTGGCTGTCATTTGCTCTTTGCACCTTTAACACATGGAATACATCTGGTCTGGGCTCCCACGATGGTATTGTTAAACCATGTCCACACCTTAAAGTCCTAATCTTTGCAGTCGACCCTTCCAGCTTTTTAACCATTTTCCTCATTTTGTCATAGTCACTCTTTCGAAAATTGAATGCTGCTACAGTAGATTTCTTTAGTGACCTCACTCCAGATAGTAGCTCAAATTTCATCATGTTATGATCACTGTTTGTCAGCCGATCCAACACCATTACCTCTCATACCATGCCCTGCATTCCACTAAGGACTAGATATAAAATAGCTCCCCTTCTTGTCGGTTCTTGAACAAGTTGCTCCAAGAAATAGCCATTTATTACATCTAAGAATTTTACCTCCCTAGCGCTCCCTGCTATAGGATTTATCCAGTCAATATTGGGTAACTGAAATCACCCATTATAAAGTTGCCCAATTTCTGTAAACACGTGTTCATTTGCTGTTCATTCTGTCCTGATGGATGGTAGTACAGCCCTACCAGCATACTCTCTTCATAAATGAAATTTCTATCCACAAGGATTCCACGCTGCTATCTGTATTATGTAGAATATTTTGCTTGACTCAATTCCCTTTAACATATAGCGCAACCCCCAGTTTGGAACTAGAAATACGAGTTGGCTCTATGATATGCACTACAGAATTAAAATTGAACAGATCTACCTAATGTTTTTCACAGCATGTGCCTCACTATGGATGTTCTATTTACTCGTTTCCTTTCCTCTAGATTGTACTGATGTTCCTGGCCTCAGTATATCAGTAGCATTAATAAAGTTACATAATATGCCAATACCAATACAACCTTGGCCATTCTTTTAATCACCCCTCCCCCAAATGTTCTGAAGTTTAATTTGGAAAACTTATTTTTTAGTCACACAAGTATTTAATTCAACAGACATTTCCATCAAGATGTTCAATACACTTCACTTGAATTTTGGCATTCCAATACCTGTAATAACAAATCTTTTTTAGATCTTCCATATAGCTTTTACATATTTCTTCGAGAGGATCTCTTTTAAGAGGACTCGTGTCTGCCAGATTCTCATTCCAGGAACCACTCCATGGTTCAACGTTTTCCTCTATACACTTCAGAATCTCCTTGTCATGAGGAGAAATTATTTGAGCCCCATTTTCCCAATACACCTGCATGAAAATTTGGTAGATAAAATTAAAATAGATTAGAAATGTTCTCCAAAGTCATTTTTCCCAAGGCATGAATACATTTAACCATACGCCTATGAAACTTGCTTAGAGACTTGTGTTCAATTAAAAACTTTAAAAAAAATATTTAAGTTCAATGGATATATCAATAGAAAATCTTATCCTTCACATGGGAAAATTAGGTTCTTACCTTGGTAATTCTCTTTCCTTTAGTCACAGCAGATGAATCCATTAACTGATGGGTTGTATCCTCCTACCAGCAGGTGGAGATAGAGAACACAAAAACCACAGTGACCCTTGGACGGCTAGCCCCATCTGCCTTCAGTATTTGAAATTTCCAAAGCAGAGTGAATAAGAAAGATATCACAAACTTTCCTCACAGTAAACAAATGCCCCAGAACCGGAGCAATAACCACACAAAGGAGGGACGAACTCAACCTCCTGCAATAGAACAGCATGTAGAAACTATAAGAACTGTTCATCAACTCCTCCTAATGAGATACAATATCTGCATGAAAGAACTGAACAAAAACACAAAGTCAGACAGGGAGGGATCATGGATTCATCTGCTGTGACTAAAGGAAAGAAAATGACCAAGGTAAGAACCTAATTTTCCCTTCCTTGTCATCACAGCAGATGAATCCATTAACTGATGGGATGTACAAAAGCACTCCCTACGTAGGGTGGGATCAGGCAACTCCGTGAGCCAGTACCTGCGCTCCAAAATGCGCGTCCTGCTTCGCTGCCACATCCAGCCTGTAATGTCATACAAATGAGAGCTGAGCAGCCCAAGTAGCTGCACCACAGATCTCTTGAAGAGAAAGGACATTGTTTCAGCCCACGAGGAAATCGCTCTCGCTTCAGGGGGAGCCCGCCCTGAAAGCAGATAACCAGATAAAATGACTTCTCTGAGCCAACGGGCTATAGTGGCCTTAGATGCCGGGCACCCGCGTCGAGGACCTGTCAACAAGACAAAGATGATCAGAAGTCCTGAAGTCATTTGGCATCTGTAGATACTGCAACAGAGCCCTGCGGACATCCAAAAGAAGTAATTGCCCAAAGGAATACGGAAAGTTCTCCCTATAAAAGGAAGGTAGAAAAATGGGCTGGTTTAGGTGAAACGCTGAAACCACCTTAGACATAAAGGAAGGCACTGTACGTATCATCATCCCAGACTCTGAGAACTGCAGAAAAGGGTCCCAATAGGAAAGCGCCTGAAGCTCAAGATACGCATCTAGCCGAAGTAATGGCCACCAAAAAGACTGGTCTTTGAGTCACATCCTTCTCAGAGGCTCGCTTAAGCGGCTCAAAAGGCGAACGCTGGAGAGCCTTCAACACCAGCCCCAGGTTCCAGGCCACACAAGGCAACCGCACGGGAGGGCGGAGCCGAAGCGCCCCTCTGAGAAATCAGGCAATGTCTGGATGAGCAGCAAGGGACAAGCCAGAGACTTTCCCTCGGTAGCATGCCAACGCTGCCACTTGCACCCGAAGGGAATTGTAAGCCAGGCCTTTTTGTAAGCCATCCTGCAAAAAGTCCAGGACCAGCGAGACCGTAGCCCGCATGGGTGTGACCTCTTTCGGGGCACACCACTCCTCAAACTTACGCCATATCCAAGCATAGGCTGCGGAAGTAGACCGCTTGCGGGCCTGCAAGAGAGTGGAGATGACCTTGTTAGAGTAGCCCTTATCTCTCAATTGCTCCCTCTCAAGAGCCAGCCGTGACCAAATCAGCAGGGATCCTCCATAGTCACCGGGCCTTGATCCAACAGGTTCGGAACCCGAAGCAAAGGAAGTGGAGCCTCCACCAGCATCCGGTGGAGATCTGCATATCACGGACGCCTTGGCCAATCTGGAGCGATGAGAATCACCAATTCTCGGTGTAGTCGAATCCGCAGGAGGACTCGCCCTATCAAGGGCCAAGGAGGGAACACATATAGGAGGCCCAAGGGCCAGGGTTGAGCCAGTGCATCCAACCCCGCCGAGCGAGGATCTCTCAGTCTGCTGAAAAAGCGAGGGACTTTGGCGTTTGCACTTGAGACCATAAGATCCATTCCAGGAGTCCCCCATTTGGCACAAATCTGAAGAAACACTTCTGCCAGTTCTCATTCCGCCGGGTCGATTTGATGCCTGCTGAGAAAATTGGCTTGCACGTTGCTCTGACCTGCTATGTGAGCTGATGACAGAAGCTGCAGGTGGAGCTCGGCCCAGAGGCAAATCTGAGCTGCCTCCGCGGCCAGGGCCCTGCACTGAGTGACTCCCTGACGATTTATGTAGGCCACCGCTGTCATGTTGCCTAACAGAACCCGGACAACAAGCCCCTTCTGAGTCTTGTGGAAGGCCAAAGAGCCTGGAATATCGCTCAGTTCCAAGCGATTGATGGACCACCCCGCTTCCACGGGTGTCCACTGACCCTGAGCAAAGCTTCCCTGGCAATGCGCTCCCCAGGCTAAAAGGCTGGCATCCGTGATCACCAGGCACCAAGAAGGAAGTGCGAGTGGCATTCCTCGTCGCAGCATCCTGTCGGAGAGCCACCAATCCATACTGTGCCGGGCCGAAGGGAGCCACATGAGTTTGCGTTGATATTCCTGGGAAATTGGAGACCATTGATGGAGCAGGGCAATCTGTAGTGGCCTCATATGCGCTCTCGCCCAGGGAACCACTTCCAAGGTGGCAGTCATTGACACCAGTAGCTGGACAAAGTCACAAGCTCGAGGGCGAGGCATCTGCAGGAGCAGACAAACCTGATTCTGAAGCTTGCACCTCCTGTGGTTGGGGAGAAAAAGACAAACCCCAAGGCCGTGTCGAACCGGACCCCCAAATACTCGAGAGACTGAGAGGGGGGTCAGGTGACTTTTGGGTATATTGACCACCCAGCCCAGAGTCTGCAGGACTGTCATCACTCTGGCTGTGGCAAGACGACTTTCGTCTGCCAAATCCGCTCTGATGAGCCAGCCGTCGAGATAAGGATGAACTCTGATACCCTCTCGCCTGAGAAAGGCAGCTACCACCACCATTACCTTGGAAAAGGTACGGGGAGCTGTGGCTAGGCCGAAAGGCAAGGCCCGAAACTGAAAATGCTGGCCCAACACCGCAAACTGGAGGAATCGCTGGTGCGGGGGCCAAATAGGAATGTGCAAGTAAGCTTCCTTGAAGTCCAGAGACGTAAGAAACTCTCGTGGCTGAACCGCCACAATGACGGAGCGCAGGGTTTCCATGCGGAAGTGTCTCACTCTTAAGGCCTCGATTACTTGTCATAAGTTGAGGATCGGTCTGAAAGACCCGCCTTTTCGAGGGACCACAAAATAAATGGAGTAGCAACCGCAGCCGCATTCGGCGGGAGGCACCGGGATCACTGCTCCAAGGTGCAGCAAGACTTGCAAGGTCTCCTCTACCGCTGCCCGTTTGACGGCCAAGCCGCAGCGGGACTCCAAAAACACGTCTCACCAGAGCTCCGAATTCCAATCGATAACCTTCTCTGATCAGGTCCAGGACCCACTGATCCAAAGTTATCTTGGTCCACTCCTCGAAAAAGAGGGAAAGACGTCCTCCTACTGCAGGAATAGAGGAGTGGACCGGCGTCCCATCATTGTGGAGCACGCCCCTGAACTCCTGGCCGCGACCCGGCCGCTGCAGAACGTTTGTCTGAGCGAAAGGAGTTCCTCTGCTGAAAATGGGCACATTGAGAAAAACCAGCAGAGCGCCCCAGGGGATACCTGCAAGCTTCACGGAAGCGAGGTCTGGAAGAGGAGGGAAACACAGGACCCTTGGAAGAAGGCCTCGGCCTATCCTCAGGTAACCGCTGGGGCTTAGAATCCCCTAGGTCTTTAACAATCTTCTCCAAATCCTCTCCAAATAACAGGAGGCCCCGAAAGGGTAACCTCACCAGCCTTTGCTTAGAGGCCATGTCAGCCGCCCAATGCCACAGCCAAAGAAGGTGGCGGGCAGAAACTGCCACAGACATCTGCTAAGCCGAAGCTCTAACCAGATCATAAAGGGCATCAGCCAAAAATGACAGGGCTGACTCCATCCACAGGGCAACCTCAGAGAGGAACCCCGCACCCTCCGCGGGCTGCTCCACCGCCTGTTGTAACCAGGAAAGACAGGCGCGGGCTGCATAGGAACTGCAAATCGATGCCCTTAAGGCAAGGCCCGATATTTCAAAGGGCCGCTTCAATGCGGATTCTAGCCGCTGGTCCTGCATGTCTTTCAAAGCGAGCCCTCCTTCTGCTGGGAGAGTGGTCTTTTTTGTCACAGCCGTGACTAGGGCATCCACTTTAGGCATCCCAAAAAGGGCCAAATGGACCTCACTCAGAGGGTAAAGCTGACCCATAGCCCTGGCCACTTTCAAAGGCCCATCGGGGTCAGACCATTGAGCTGAAATAAGCTCCTGGATGGAGTCATGCACAGGAAAGGCCCGCGTAGGCTTCTTTGTGCTCACCATCCTAAGATTAACAGAGGAGGCCTTGCCTTCAGCAGGATCATCAATCGAGAGGCCCTGCAAGGCGTCAGCAATGAGAGCTGGCAACTCGTCGTGGTGGAAAATCCAAACCGCATTGGGATCATCCAAATCCAGTGGCAAACAGGCACCCTCCTCTGGATCATCTGTCCCTGAGGACCTGCCAGATCCCTCAGACTCCCCACAGCCTGACCATGGGGGGGAAAGGAAATGCACCACTTTCAGACGGGGAATTTACCAGTCTATGTTTAGCGTGTTTCCAATGCTCAGGGGAGGAAACATCTGAAGCCATTCCCGGGGCATCAACACCCGGAGGGAACCCAGGATGCAACGCAGCGTCAGACACCTGCGGCAGACCTCTTTTCAGCATGAAGGCCTTATGCATCAGTAGCACAAACTCAGGGGAGAAAAACTCACCCTGGCCCTCTGTCTCCGAATTAGGTGAAACGGAGGTTGGAGCTCCTCTGGCAGCCTCGAAACGAGGCATCCCCCTGCACTCAAGACTCCTCCGCCATCGCGGGGGTCGAGGCATGCGACACTTCCAAAATAGCGCCCGCTGCCAGCTCCAATGAGCAGGAAGAATCATCGCTCGCCATGCTCGTACTAGCTCGAGTGTCTAAGGAGCGTGTACTGCAAAGCCCCGCTGCTGACCTGCACTTACCACAGCGGGAGCAGCACTTAACTCCTTCAGCAGCCGTCGCCCGACTGGACGGAAATATAGCAATAAAATGGCGGCGGCGCGCAAAAACTCACCCCGTTCGGAACACTGTCCGTGGGAACCTCCACAGAGGAGCTGGACACCACTCTCACCTCAGAAGACCGAGTCAACGAGCTCCAGTCAAGCTGCACTGAACCAGAATCTCTGGAGAAAGCCTCAGAACAGCCACGCAGTAAAAGAGCGCTTTTTTTTTTTTTTTAACGCTGTGAGGAAAGTTGGAGGCAGGCAGCAACAGAGGGACTCCGGGAGGAGGGGGGGAATAGGTAAGGCAGGGAAAGGGCGAACATATATGCCTTTAAAGTGGGCATCACCAGCCAGAACACCCCTGCTCAACTGGCAAAGTACAGGAGCCACCCCAGGCAGAAATCCAGGAGCTGATCAAGCTACGTCCACACCTGCTGGGAGACAGAGAAATACTGAAGGCAGATGGGGCTAGCCGTCCAAGGGTCACTGTGGTTCTTCAGTGTTCTCTATCTCCACCTGCTGGTAGGCAGATACAACCCATTAGTTAATGGATTCATCTGCTGTTGATGACAAAGGAAACTAATTTGTCAGACACCTTGCACCAGAGACAGGCTTTTCATTGACAAAATAAGACTATACTATTAAGGATTATTACAACATCTTGGCTATAGCTCCAGTGTCTACATCACCCCTGAGATTCTCAACCCAGTCCTCATGACACCTAGCCAGACAGGTTTTCAGGATACCCACAATGAATATGCATGAGAGATCTGCATAATGGAGGTATGACATGCAAATCCCTCTTATGCATATTCATTGTGGGTATCCTGAAAACCTGACTGGCTAGGTGTGTCCCAAGGACCCCCTGCTTTAGACAGATAAATGAGCACAACCCAATAGAGGTTTTTTGTGTTTTGGTTTTTTAAAATACAGAAAAAAGTTTCATGTCCTTCTCCAGACAAAACTCAATACGCTTGGGGCCAATACTATGCTCAACTTCAGCAAAGAGAAAAAGCAAAAAAAAAAAAACAAAAAACCACAGCCTTCTTTCTTTGGACTGCATTATCTAAACAGTGCTGGTTTTATCAGTATACATCCTGTCCTACTTGTTTGGGGAGGGGGGTGTGGAAATCAGGTATGGTCATGAGTTCTTGGCATCATAAAAGCTGGCTACCATCTCAGCACTCATCAAAAACATTTCCATGAATAACACAAATCTGTCACCGTAAGAAAATACAAAATTTTTAAAAACATTTTAACGTGCTCAGATTCTCAAAAGGACCGTCACAGACCATCAGATCTTTATACATCCACAGGCAACTAATCATCGCACATTATTTCATGATACTTGTGTGCCATAACGTGCAGACTTCTAACAAAACAAAGAAATTACTTAGCTTTCTGAATCAAAGTTCTTGGGTCCTGACATGGATCATGTTTGGCGGAGCAGCTGTTTCAAGGAACCCAACCGAGTTTCTTCAAAGTAACAGTGAGAGTCCCCTTATTCATGGTCCATATCGGACCATGATTCAGAAAGCTAAGTGATTTCTTTATTAATTTGTTACAAGTCTGCACATTATGGCACACAAAGCATGAAATAATGTGTGATGGTTAGTTGCCTATGGACATATAAAGATCTCAGTCAGTTACAGCCCTTTTGAGAATCTATGAGCACATTAAAAATATTTAAAACGAATTAGTATTTTCTTATGGAGACGAGATTACTGTTATGCGTTATTCAAGGGAATGTTTTTGATGGCATATATAGATTTTCCAATGTAAGACATTTTTCTCCTATCATTGTGTTATGGTTACCATCTCAGTACTGCCACTTCTCCCAAAGACCCCAATATGGTCTCAAATACCTCTCTTTCAAGAAGTGTTACATTTCCTACAAGCCAATGCAACAGAACCCACTCCATTAAAGGAGGACGTGGTAGAAGTGCGGGGGGGGGGGGGGGGGGGGGGGGGGTCTATTTCAGATATTTCTCCTCCACTAGAATGGGAATAGTATGTCCTATCCTAAATCAGAGATCTAAACTTTTTCAAAACAAAAACCTTGCTGATCTCAAAGATGCCTAGGCACATATTCCATTTCATCCCAAATGCAGGAAATATCTTTGCTTCATTTTGTACATCTGTTATTACCTATACAAAGTACTTTTGATCCTCCTCAGCCTCAAGGGTTACACAAGACTTCAAGATTTCCAATTACAAATAATTCAAGCTATTTACATACTAGGAATTCAGAAACCTCTAGCAGATAAAAGTTCTTCAGTTCCACAAACAGTCTCTAGATCAAATTATACAAGCACTTTTCAAGAGTGCCCCTATTCAAAAAAAAAAAAAAAAAAGTGCTGTATAATTTGATCTAGAGACTGTTTGTGGAACTGAAGCCAAAACTCAAAGCTTCCTCTCCATTATTCTGTGCACCTTTTTCCAGATCACCTAACAAGGGGTGCACTAATAGTAAAACTGGGCTTAACCTCTGCTTTACATTTTTCCACTCATCCCTTTAATAGTAAAGTCCATGCACAAATTTCAGAAGTGGCCCCAACATAATGGATTCTTATAGCACTGTACTGGCCTCAGAGCTTTCCTTTCTCAGTTCTTCCACTCCGACTCCAGCCTTTTCTACCTTGAAAATATAGGAGCTCTTTTGCATCCAAACCTCAAATCACTGCTCTGACAGCACAAACTGAGTAGCACTTAATTGCTTACCTGGGCCTTCTACCTCAAATTGAGGACATTTTGGTGGCAGCAAGAAAGCCTTCCACCATAATTTCCACATTTGCAAAAGTCAAGGAAAGAATTTAGCACATAAAATTCACTTTCTTATTCTATTAAACCAGTGCAGACAAGTGGGGCATACCAAAGCTACTAGTCTCAGGACAGAAGATCCCACTGAATATACGGCACAAGTCCACCCAACTCAAAAACTTGTCATAATAGTCGGGGGGGGGGGGGGGGGGGGGGGGAGAGGAAGGCCAAGTAGCCAAGTGTCCAGCCCAGTTCTCCAAGCAATTATGTCCCATGCTGTGCAGAGGGCAATGAATAAGTAATCACAATGCAGGGCATACAGACAAACCCATTACCACACCTATAGAGAAGAGGATCATGGCTTCACTAAGACTCCAGGGACAGAGAGATACAGCTCCACTCCTATGTTGTTGCTAATTTGAGTAAGAACTCGGAGGCAACTACATACAGCCTGAGCACTGAAAGGAAACATCTAACTCTACAACTGGAGCCAATTATTATGCACCCATAAACTGCAAGGAGTCATTAGATGAACCACACACCACAACCTAAGTCAGGCCTGGTCACAGCATTACCAAAAATGTGCTAATCAAGCACCAATATGTACAAAAAAAGAACTCTGAACATTAAATACTGGCCAGAGTCAAATCACCACCAGGAGGCAACCTTAAGCAGGTCCTAAACCTGTGGTCACTGGTCTGAAGGGGCCGAATGGCTGCTGTGTTTACCTTGCCCTGTTCACATGGAGGTGCCAGAAGCAGGGCTTGTCCAGGGTGGTAGGCTGGACATGGCCCAGGGACAGTCCCAGCGATTCCTAGTTGGGGGGGTCCTGGGTACTCTATGGAATGTATTTATCAAGGGCCTTACAACAGGTGGCTGAGGCTGAATCAGAAGGGCAGAGCTCAGACCAGGCTGGAGTTGAAATGCCTTGAGGTTGAACAGATCCTGGAGGTCCTGAGTGCAGAGGACTCTAAGGGTATGGCAAGCAGGGATGCAGTACCTGGGAAGAGCGGCCTTAGCGAGTAGTGCTACCCTGTGACAGAGCAGAAGTGGATTTGAGGAAGGCCAAGTTTGTCTTACAACCTGGTAGACAGTGAGACTTGGGAAGTCAGGGCCAAGCGGTGCCCAGTGTAGACACAAACTAACAGTGGGAATTCCAGGAAGATACAAGGTGGTTGGGTTGCCTGGTGGAAGGGTGACAAAGTGTGTGCCATGGACCAAAAGGAGCACGCCACACGGAAGAGAGGTTGTGACTATAAGAAGTGACTTTGTATAGTTATTTCTGACCTGTGGAGAGAACAGGTTACATGCTTCTCTGCATGTAAATAGTTTCCTTTCATCTTTAACCTGTGTGGCTGTATTTATCAAGAGCCCAGGCCTACCCACTAATCACACTGCCACACTATCCTAGCATGCAAGTTTTCATGCTTATTTTATTAGGAGTTATTTACCTCCATTTTGAAGGAATTCAATCAAGGCAATATACAGTAAGACTAAATCAAACATAAGCAACAGAATTACAGGAGTAAAAATATTCAAAATAAAGTATGGCAAAGTATACTACTTACAATGTCAACACAATTGATTTAAAAGAACAAATTGGATGGCATGAGCATCAGTACTAAGCAAGAAGGACCGCTTATTAAAAAAAAAAAAAAAATCTTACCAGTAAATGTTGGTTAATATCTCTCTATATAAAACGCACCTCCAACGTTCTATGAAGCCTCTTTTAGCCAAAAGTGAAGGGGGTGAGATCGCATTGTGTCTGCCCCGCCCATGCGTCAAACGTGATGACATCGAGGGCGGAGCAATGACACTCAACCAATCGCATCGCTCGGCAGCGAAGCGTCAGGGAAGGAGGCGGCGCTCTAGACGTCTAGCCTTCCCTTCGCTGTGTTCCGCCTTCTTCTGACGTCAAGGATGACGTCAAAAGAAGGCGGAACACAGCGAAGGGAAACCTAGATGTCGGGAGCGCCGCCTCCTTCCCTGACGCTTCGCTGCCGGAACCGCCACGGAGGTAAATTTTAAAAGAAAAAAAAAAAAAAAAAAACGATGCATGGATGCGAAGTGGGGGAGGAGAAGAGGGCGGGCCAGGCTGGGACATGGGAGAGAGAGGAGCATGGATGCGAGGGGGGGTCATGGAAGGGAGAGAGGGGACTTGCTGGAAAAGGATGAATGGAGGCGGCAGGGGACAGAGGAGCATGGATTGCAGGGCAGGCCTCAGGCAGAGAGGGGAAATGCTGGATAGGGATGAATGGAGGGGGCAGGTGACAGAGTAACATGGATGGCCATGGATTGGGACGGCAGGGCTCAGGGAAAGGGGAATTGCTGGATAGGGATGAATGGAGGGGACAGATGGGCATGGATGGATATGGATTGCAGGGCAGGCCTCAGGCAGAGAGGGGAAATGCTGGAAAGGGATGAATGGAGGGGGCAGGAGACAGAGTAACATGGATGGCCATGGATTGGGAGGGCAGGGCTCAGGGAAAGGGGAATTGCTGGATAGGGATGAATGAAGGGGACAGATGGGCATGGATGGATATGGATTGCAGGACAGGCCTCAGGCACAGAGGAGAAATGCTGGAAAGGGATGAATGGAGGGGGCAGGGGACAGAGGAGCATGGATTGCAGGGCAGGCCTCAGGCAGAGAGGGGAAATGCTGGAAAGGGATGAATGAGGGGGCAGGGGACAGAGGAGCATGGATTGCAGGGCAGGCCTCAGGCAGAGAGGGGAAATGCTGGATAGGGATGAATGGAGGGGGCAGGAGACAGAGTAACATGGATGGCCATGGATTGGGACGGCAGGGCTCAGGGAAAGGGGAATTGCTGGATACGGATGAATGGAGGGGACAGATGGGCATGGATGGATATGGATTGCAGGGCAGGCCTCAGGCACAGAGGAGAAATGCTGGAAAGGGATGAATGGAGGGGGCAGGGGACAGAGGAGCATGGATTGCAGGGCAGGCCTCAGGCAGAGAGGGGAAATGCTGGATAGGGATGAATGGAGGGGGCAGGTGACAGTAACATGGATGGCCATGGATTGGGACGGCAGAGCTCAGGGAAAGGGGAATTGCTGGATAGGGATGAATGGAGGGGACAGATGGGCATGGATGGATATGGATTGCAGGGCAGGCCTCAGGCAAAGAGGAGAAATGCTGGAAAGGGATGAATGGAGGGGGCAGGGGACAGAGGAGCATGGATGGCCACACACACACACTCTCTATCACACTGTGTCTCACATACACACTTGCACACACTCTCATTCTCACACACACACTCTCTCACAAACACACTCACACCCAGACTCACTCTCTCTCACACACTCACACTTTCACTCTGACTCTCAAACAGTCACTCTCACATACACTCTCCCAAACATACACACTCCGAGGAAAACCTTGCTAGCGCCCGTTTCATTTGTGTCAGAAACGGGCCTTTTTTACTAGTTAATATATAAAGTCCTATATATCATTTACACCAAAAAGCTTAGCAGTTTATATTTCTGACAAATTTAATATACCGCTTAACTTGGATAGATCAAAGCAGTTTACAGGTTTACAATTTTATATAACAAAACATAAAAAGAAAACATTAAAAGCAAAAATTAGTCCTTACCTGATAATTTTCTTTCCATTAGTCCCACAGATCAATCCAGAGACTTGTGTGTTATGTCCCTCTACCAGCAGGTGGAGATAGAGAGAACGCCAGAGGTTTGCTATATGTGGTCCTGTGCAGCCACCAACACAATATGAATGATACCAAAGCAGTGGAAAAGAACATTTGAATACCAAACCAAGGCCGTCGCGGCCAATCCAGGGTAACCAGGATTACCTAACCGGGGTGTCTGGCTATCCGACCTACCAGTCTCCCCACCATAGGCCAGGGAGGAAAGACATATAGCAGGCCCAACTCCTCCAGCAACCACTTCCCGTGGGCTGTGTGCCCTAAGCAGTGCGCTCCCCAACCGGTTAAGGACGCATCCGTAGTTATCACCACCATAGCGGCCAACTGAGTGCCCCTGAGTAGATTCTCCGGAATCAACCACCAGCCCATCTCAGACCAAACCCATGTCGACCACGGTACCCGGGCTTAGTCCTCCGAAAGGGGAGACCACTGACTGAGCAGTTGCAACTGAAGCGGTCGCATGTGCCCTCTAGCCCAGAAGACCATGTCCAAGGTGGCAGCCATTGATCTCAAGACCTGAACATAATCCCAGGCTCTGGGAGCCGGGCTTTGCGTTAAAACGCGCAACTGAGGGATTTGCAGACTGCGAGCCACCGGGAAGGACACCGTCCCTACTTGGGTTTTCAACACCACCCCCAGATACTCCAGAGACTAAGAGGGCTGCAGGTGACACTTGGGAAAATTGATGACCCAGCCTAAAGACTGTAAAAGCCTGAACGCTTTCCTGGCAAGAGGGAGCTCGAATAAGCCAATCGTCTAGGTAGGGATGCACCTGTATTCCCTCTTTCCGGAGGAAAGCCGCCACGACGATCAAAACCTTGAAAAAGGTCTGTGGGGCGGTCGCTAGCCCAAATGGCATAGCCTTGAATTGAAAGTGGCGACCAAGGACTGCGAAACGGAAGAAATGCTGATGAGGAGGCCAAATGAGAATATGAAAAGTAAGCATCCTTGAGATCGAGTGCAGTCAAAAGCTCTCCTGGCTGAACCGCTGCAATCAGAACGTAGGGTTTCCATGCGAAAATGACGTACTCTGAGCGCCTTGTTTACTCTTTTGAGATACAGGACAGGCCGGTAAGAGCCTCCCTTTTTGGGAACTACGAAGTATATGGAATAACGGCCCTGCCCAAGCTCTGCCTGCGGAACCAGCCAAACCGCCCCCAGTTGAAGCAAGTTGTCCAAGGTTTGTCGGATTGCGTTCACCTCGACGGGTGATTTGCATGGGGACTCGAGAAAGAAATCTGACAGAGGATGAGCAAACTCAAGTTTGTAACCATCTCGGATGACCTCCAAGACCCATTCCCCCAGGAAAAGGGATAAATAGCCCCCTATAACCAGCAGGGGATGGACCAGTGCCCCATCATTAGGAAGCTCTTGCTGCTGGCTGAGCTTGAGAGCCCAAGGCGGGAGGACGTCGGTCTCCACAAAAGGGCCAAGGCTTCGGAGAGAAACAAGGCTTTTGGAACGCCCCAACCCGGCCTATAACATCTAGTGTCTCTAAAAAGAGACCGCGGAACCATAGACCTCGAGGATCTAGGCCTATCCTCCAGAAGCCGCTGACCCTTGGGAGTCCCCCAGTCTTTCACGATCTTTGCTAACTCCTCTCCGAATAACAACTTCCCCCAGAAGGGTAATTTCGCCAGGCAGGATTTTGACGCTATGTCTGCCACCCAATGCCTCAGCGAGCTGTAACTGCAAGGGAAATCCATTTAGCGGAAGCCCTCAGAAGATCATAAAGCAAATCTGCCAAATAAGCAAGGCCGGACTCCAGAGCCGGTAAAGAATTAACCAGCTCTTCTGTTGAGGATGCTTTCTGGACCCACGACAGGCACGCCCGAGCCGCATAGGATCCACACACCGACGCTTGCAAAGCACAGCCACTTCAAAAAATAACCTTAGAGAAGACTCCAGCTTCCTATATCCTGAGGATCCTTAAGGGCTGTGCCTCCTTCCACTGGCAGAGTGGTCTTCTTGGTGACCGTCGTAATTAACGAATCCACCGCCGGGAGCTTAAGGGCCTCCAAATCCGATGCCGGCAGCGGATAAGGCCGCCCCATAGCCCGCACTACCTTGAGGCCACTATCAGGCGTGTCCCACTGAGCTAAAATAAGAACTTTCATAGCCTTATGAATATGAAAAGACCTGGAAGGACACTTGGTGTCAGACATTATGGGAGGAGGAGGGGGCACCGCCGACACATCTGGAGAAGAAATCAAAATTTCTACTGCCTGACAAAATCAAATTAGGCAGCTCTTCCATGTGGAACAAACGTGCCGCAGTAGGGTCATCCCCATCCTCATGCTGAAGATCCGCATCTTCCATGAATTCCTCAGACCTGGAGGGGGAACCCCAGGACAGTGAAATTCCCCCCCATCGGAAACCTCCTTCAGAACCAAATCAATTCTAGGTCGCTTGGTCAAAAACGATTTTGAGAGGCAGGAAAGATGGGTGGGGTGGGGTCAGCCTGAGGGGGCAAAAGAGAGCCTAATGGACCCCTAAGCACCACAAATTCTGGCAAAAACCACTCTGCTAGAATCACTCACCACCTCTCAAGTGCCTGAAAGCTCTTCACAGCCTGACGCGGGAGCTGCAGAAAAATTTTCCAGCGCCACGCTGCCCAAGCGTGGGAACCCAGAAAAAATGGTGCCTGCCAGCGTAAGCGCATCAACGCGGGCCTGGAGCTTCCCGCCGCCGGCCTTACCCGGAGGACATAAAGTGTGCTCCGCTTCTAACACGGCTTGCCGCATACATGCCTCGCACTCCCCCGACCAGGAGCAGCGCTTCGCAGTCTCTGAAGGCACTGACATGCTGCAAACTGCCCTCAGAACGGCACTTCTCACTGCCTCCCCCTCTCACTCCTCGCGCCGAACCACAGTTCTAAAGAGGAGTCCATCAGAAGCACAGAAAAATACTTGGCTTCCCTTAAGGCTTTTTTTTTTTTTTTTTAAGAGCCAGGAGAGACAGCCAATCAAATTTACACCAGCAGTCGAGTGGGGGGGGGGGGGGGGGCATTGGGGGGAGATAGGGAGGGACCTGGCACCACCAGGTGTGCACCTCGAATGCCCAGAATGGACCTCAACCCCAGTCCAGGCTAAACTAGATCCTCAGAGAGTACTAGGAGCCGGATCCATCCGGAGCTGCACAGTTATGTCCTTCTACCTGCTAGACAGAGAGAATGCGAAGTGTTGGTGGCTGCACATGACCACATACAGCAAACCTCTGGCATTCTCTATCTCCACCTGCTGGTAGAGGGAAATAACCCACAAGTCTCTGGATTGATGTGTGGGATGCTATGGAATAAATCTTTTAAAAACACCATAATATTGATAGGATAGACCCACATACAAAACAATCTAAGTTCAACTATGAATTAAAAATACACAGTTCTCCAATTTAGTAATTCTAAAACAAAATCATGGTATGTATTTTTGTAATAAGGGGGCCTTTTACTAAGCTGCACTACACTACGATTAGCATGTGTATTCCCCGTACGCTAAGAACACTTTTATGGTGGCTATAAAATGGCCACATTTCTATTTCTTCCTAGTAATGGTCCAAGTCAGCACATGGCAATTAGCGTGTGAGCCCTTACTGACATCTATTTAGTAGGCAGAAAAGGCTCACGCACTAATTGGTTGGCATGCAGCAATGTAGTTGCTAACTGATTAGCACTGTGCACACATTCTCCGCCTCCTACACAAAGTATTTTTCAGCACCTGGGAAGCATGCGCAAAAAGCATTTTGGCATGTAGGAACCACACATTAAGATCTTGCTGTCACTTAGTAAAAGGATCCCTAAGTATTTAACAATTTCCTAAATTGTAAATAATTAGGCTTATGCCTAAAATTATAACGAAGCAAGTTCTATAAATCAGGTACTATAGCCATGAACAATTTCTTATATGAAGATGACAACCACGAGTAGCTAATGACAAATCCAATTATGACCTCCAATGGAACTGCTACTGTAATCTAAGTATTCTACTATCACACCTTTAAAACAAACAGCAGTACACTTGTTTATTATGAAGTTATATTTATATAGAAATATTTGACATAAACACATTTGGGTCTGATTTGACCTAATAGGCCAAACAAAGTTTTGCTTAATGTGAAAAGTATATTATGGTAACAGTAAGAAGTACTAAGTCTTTTTACCTTGTATCCGTTATCTTCCTTGCGGTTATGGGATGCTGTAATCATTATACCTGCTACAGCTTTGAGTTTCTGCACAGCATAGGGCTTAAAGATAAGAAAATATTTTCAAGTTAAATGCATGCCTCTGCAAAATCCTGCATAAATACAAAACTCAAAATCCCATTCAAACACTTCTCTGAAGTGTACTAGCTACATGAACAAAATGGTATATTCTGTAACTGCCTGACCAGTACACACAGTATGGTGCAAAAAGCAAAGCTAATTATCTCTTAATTGGTGCTTTCCATGAACAGAAGGATAAATCAGCCATCTGACAATGCTGAGAAATTAACATTTTGCTAGTTACAGATAAACCTTTCTATTCATGCACAACTAGAGCTCCTTCAGTCATATCCAAGCTGTTAAAGAAAAAAAAAATTGTATTCCAGAGAGAGGTGGAGAGGTATATGTGGCCAATTTATCCTACTGACCATGGAGATAAGTTACAAACAACTTTGCTTTCATTATGAAAAGAACAGGACAAACAGTCAAATGTGGGATCCCCAATTCAAGGTGGCCCTGAAGTCCTTTTATCCACATTTCTGTTAAAAGAAGCTGAATTGGGCATTTGGTAAGCAATGTGTTAAATCTTTTGAAAAAAAAAATTAATATTGACAAATCAAGTTTATCATGGCTATTGTCAGCATCTATGTAGCAGTGAGGTAAGTGTATACACTGAGCTTCATCTAACAGTCATTCCTTCAATAAAAGGAAAGCTGCTATGGTGCATAACAGATACTGTACATTGCAAAAGCAATGGTAATGAATCCGAAATCCAACAGGCAATTGTGTGTCTTTGCAACTGTTACTCCAGGTCTGTAAAGGTGAAGAGAGATGAACAGCTGGTGAACTAACACTATCTCTGTTAATGTGTTAATGCAAAAAGACAGAGCAGGCTGGCTGGCTAGGCTGGCTAGCCTGCCTCCCCCCCCCCCCCCCCCCCCAGGTATGTAGAACCAATTCAGCTCTGCAAGGTATTTAAAAAAGGATGAGCAGAGCAGAAGTCTGAGACAACTTTCATATGAAACCTATGATGCATATGCAAAATGGAGAAATTAGGTCTTATCTGCTAATTTACTTTCCTTTAGTCCCTCTAAACTAGTGCTGTCAAATTCACAATTCAAATAGATTCAGAAAAAAAAATTGGCAGTCCCAATTCATAGGTAGAGTAATAATTTGTTATAAATCGTAATCAGTGTGTCCAGGGCCAGTCTTAGCAATTGTGGGGCCCTGTGCAGACCAGTTTGGTGGGCCCTTCCCAGCCCCTTGCCTAGCCCCGCCCCCAATAAATCACTTCTGCCCTCTGTACTCACCATCCTCTTATCACTCATCTCCTCTGAGAACCCTGATGGTCTCTACCATATGGTTCCATCCTGCCAAGCATCTCCCTTCCCTTTTCCTTTCTACAGTCCTCTACCCCAACATTTCCTCTCTCTCATTCTCAACCCACACTTGTAGCGATAGCCACTCCCACAGTAGCCACACTCCTTTGACCAGCTATGGCGCATATAAACAGGCATCACTGAAAATATTATACCAGTATAGGAGAAGAAAATTAACTTGTAACAGATTTATAATGGGGAAAAAAAAAAAAAAAAAAAAAAAAAAAAAAGAGAGTCACATCTCCGGTATACCCGAAATGACAAAACAAATTAGCACACAGACCAAGATAAGACAATCTTGCCAAATCTGAAACACAAATATGTTATCAAAATCGCAGAACCTAACAGATTGGCCTTGCTATCACACATGCAGAACAGAGATAGCTCCTCTTCAAATTCTTAAAAAATGAACCTGGAATCCTAAGAAGCCAGATTCTGCATGCAGCACAATACCAGGAAAACAAACAGGTTTCCGCCTACACAGTGCAAAATAAGACAGCAGATGTAAATTCTCAAATTGGACATATTCCAAACACTAAAATGAAATTAAAATGATTTTTTTTCTACCTTTGTTGTTGTTTTTCTGATCATGTTGGCCCAGTCTCTGATTCTGCTGCTCTCTATCTGTTCTCGTAAGTCTGTTTCTAGGGCTTCCTGTCCATTTATTTTGCAACGTTCCTCCTTTCTTCTTCATTTGTTGCCCTAAGTAAAAGCTGGATTCTCCATGGACTTGACTGGAGAAGGTATAGAGTGGATCCAGCTTTTGCCTATTTTCTCTCCCTCCATGTTCAGTTTTTCTCCTCTCTTCCCTTTATCCATGTGCATCATTTTATTTCATTTCCTCTTCTCTCCCCTCAATCCATGTCCAGCATGTCTCCTCTCTCCCATCCCTTGCATCCATGTCCAGCATTTTCAACCTCCTCTCCATCCAAATGCATCTCCTTCCTCTCTCTTCCCTCCTCGCCATCCATGTCCAGAATTTTTCCTCTCTCCTCCCCTCCATCCATGTTCATCTTACTTCCTCTTCCCTCCCCTCTATCTGTCCAGCAGTTCTCTTTCCCTTCCCCTCCATCCATGTGCACCTCTCCTACCTCTGCCTTCCCTTCCTCCATCCATGTCCATCATTTCTCCCCTGCCCTCCCCTCCTTCCATCCATATCCAGCAATTCTCCTCTCTCCACTGTCCTCTCCATGTCCAGCAATTCTCCTCTCTCCCCTGCTCACCCCTCCACCCCTAGTCCAGCATTTCCTTTTTGCCTCTCCTTCCCCTTCACCCTTATGGCCAAGCTCTCCCTGTCCCTGCCAACCCCATGATCCAACAATTCCCTCTCCTCTCTCTCCCTTCACATCCACCCCAAATTGGGATCCATGAAATTCCCTGTCCCCTCTCCCCACCCTTCTCCCTTATGATGCAGCATTTACTTGTCCACCCTCCCTTCCCCCTCCACCCCTATGGTCCAGCACTTATTGTCTCTTACCTTCCCTTTCCCCTTATAACCCAGCAGCTCTGTTTCCTTTCCTGTCCTCCCAAGCTACAGATCCAAAACAGCACCTCTCCCCCCCCCCCCCCCCCCCACAAAAAAAAAAAGAAAACCGATTTCTTTGCTGGTGCCAGCAGCAGGAACAGGCTGTCTGGGCCAATCAGTCCTTCCTTCTGCAGCATCCCGCCTTTATGTAATTAAGTGAAGGAGGAATGCTGCAGATGGAAGGACCAGATCGACGACGGTCCAAGACAGCTTGTTCCCGTTACCGCTGCCTGCTGTTTAGTTCCGGCTCTGCAACTGCTTTTTTCTGCCCCCATGCTCTTCTGTGAGCTGCCCGTCATACCATCTACTGCTCTAATGCCAAAGAAGAGTTGGACCCGCGCTCTCCTCGGCCACAGGTCTTTATTCCTAGCCTTCCTGCTGCCTTGTGCAGTGACCCAATCAATGTTGGGATTCCCAATGATACATAGAGGCATATTTTCAAAGCACTTAGCCTTCCAAAGTTCCAAAGAAACCTATGGAACTTTGGAAGGGTACGTGCTTTGAAAATATGCCTCATAGTAACATAGTAGACGGCAGAAAAAGACCTGCACGGTCTGCCATTTTCAGGGCACAGACCGTAGAAGTCTGCCCAGCACTACCCCCGCCTCCCAACCACCGGCTCTGCCACCCAATCTCGGCTAAGCTTCTGAGGATCCATTCCTTCTGAACAGGATTCCTTTATGTGATGTCATGCCCAAGGCAGGAAAGCCAGGGAGGGGAAGCAAAGCGTGAGCCGGCAGCCGGAAACTCCCACTTGGCAGGTTTTTTTTTTGGGGGGGCGGGGGGAATTGGGGGACACTGGACTTAAAAAGAGGCAAGGGATCAGATCCAGTGCTGGATCTGCCCCATTCCTGTGCAGCCAGGTCTCTAGTCGGCAGCACAGGGCCCCTGGGAGAGCGAGGCCCTGTGCGGCTGCACTGGTTGCTCCTGCCTAAGACCGGCCTTGAGTGTGGCATTTGGAGGGACTGGTTATAGTGATACCCTAGCATGTGCTATATTCATGCAGAGCTTTTTTTTTTTCTGTGATATATTTATTTCTTCAAGTCTGGTTATAAAAAGGATTTTTTTATTTTTTTTTTTGGGGGGGGGGGGGGGGATTAATCTTGGTCTCCCAGCTGTGTGTTTGTATATAGATAAGTACATAAGTAATGCCACACCGGGAAAAGACCAAGGGTCCATTGAGCCCAGCATCCTGTCCACGACAGCGGCCAGTTAACCAAGTCGACGTCAAGCTTCCTAGTACGATTTGATAACAGCATATTCTCAGTTATTACCCAAATGTGAACACAATTATGTTAAGTTTTGGATGTTACTGAATTCTATTATTCAATCTCACTGTATTTCTAGTTTTGGCACAGCATAAGTCATCAAACCAAGGGACAACATTAAAAGAAAAATATGGCATGTGGGAACTTGCTCCTTTTGTTTTGTGAAATGCAGTGGTATATTTAAAAAAATGCACTTGCCTTTTTTTATTACTACTATTTCACAGAGAGCTATTGAATAATAAGGGAAGGGCATCCCTTATGCAGAAGTTGCCCTTTATCCAGTCCTTACATGCTTTAAGAAAAAAAAAAGGTCATGCAGCTCTTCTTGTTTGATTGCTTTTTTTTAAGTGAAGGAAGCAGCTTCATGGCAGGAATATTTTAAAATTTCCTCTCTGCCCTAAGACTGGTGACTTTCTGGACCATTGTCCAACAGGTTCAAGGAACTGAGCTGGATTCCATGGTGTGTTTTTTTTGTTCTTGGTATCCTCTGGCAATATGTTAGCTTTAGGAACCCTGATTTATGAAAACATAAATTTGAATTTGATATGTCCTACTTATTCATGCAGGACCCTTTTTTGTGGTAGTGGTGGGGTACATAAGTAATGCCACACTGGGAAAAGACCAAGGGTCCATCGAGCCCAGCATCCTGTCCACAACAGCGGCCAATGCAGGCCAAGGGCACCTGGCGAGCTTCCCAAACGTACAAACATTCTATACATGTTATTCCTGGAATTGTGGATTTTTCCCATTTAGTAGTGGTTTCTGGACTTGTCCTTTAGGAAACCATCTAACCCCTTTTTAAACTCTGCCAAGCTAACCGCCTTCACCATGTTCTCCAGCAATGAATTCCAGAGTTTAATTATGCATTGGGTGAAGAAAGATTCTCTGATTTGTTTTAAATTTACTACACTGTAGTTTCATCACATGCCCCCTAGTCCTAGTATTTTTGGAAAGCGTGAACAGACGCTTCACATCCACCTGTTCCACTCCACTCATTTTATATACCTCTATCATGTCTCCCCTCAGCCGTCTCTTCTCCAAACTGTATAGCCCTAGCCTCCTTAGTCTTTCTTCATAGGGAAGTCGTCCCATCCCCGCTATCATTTTAGTCGCCCTTCGCTGCACCTTTTCCAATTCTACTATATCTTTGAGACGTGGCAACCAGAATGTTTTGAACTTAATTTTAATACTGATTAACTGTGGAGTTACTTTAAAGAAGTTGAGGCTGGTGCAGTTTAACCTGTCATCGCAAATGCTTTCTTGAATGTTTAAAATGTTCAATTGCGGCTGCCTGTTTGTGTTACTCTGTTATAATATTAGCATAGGTCTGAGGCTATGGGCCCCTATATTTCAGTTAAGCTGAATTAAAATTGAAAAACCAAATCATATGATCAAATTTTTTATTGAATTGGACAGCACTACACTAGACCATTACAGATGGAGACTGAGAACCAATGAGTTTCAGATGTAGGTATAAGAGAGCTATGCGGTGCCCTGAAAATCAGTCTACGAATAGCCTAGCAGAACTACCAAAGAGAAAAAGAAACTCCAACACCCTCTAGCAGAACCATAACATGGCCAACAGTGTCCAACACCATCTGCTACTGCTGCCCAGCACCAGAAGGAACCCAGTTCCCAGCGCAAAAAGGGATCACCAAACCAACTCCATGTCCTCTGGTTTCTTTTTCTTTGGAAATCATGCACATGGTTTCTTGCTTCTTCTATACTGTACCAAGGAGAAAGACACCTGCCACAGACAAAGCCAACCACCAACTCCGCACTGGCACCCGAAACTAAGCCGACCCGCAAACAACAAACTCCAGAGACAGAATACAGCTGGGCAGGCTCTGCGACAGTCTAGAGGGACTAAAGGAAAGTAAATTGGCAGGTAAGACCTAATTTTTCCTTGCATAGCATCCCTCTAGACTGTCACAGATGGGAAGTACCAAAGCAGTGACTATCATGGGAGGGACCCTTGAAGCCCATTTCCAAAACTAGTTCCAAATGCTGCATCCTGTGTGCGCATCCAATCTATGGGCAAAGGAATGCAATGAAGATCACACTGCTGCCTTGCAGATGTTCAGCGAAGACACCAAGAAACACTCTGCACAGAAGGCCAGCTAAGCCCCAGCGGAATGCGCTCACAAAAAAGGCCACAGTCGGCCTGCCCTTAAGCAAATAAGAGGATACGACTGCCTCCTTGATCCACCGAGCAATAGTAGCCTAGAAAGCCACTTCCTCTTTCTGATGGACACCCCCAGAGTCGCAAGCTGCCGCCATTGGAAACAAACCTAGTTCCCCAGGATCCCAGCTCACTACACTAACCTTCAGGCCATTCCTCCTAATGGCTGGTGAAGCAAGCTGCATACCAACTGGCATTGCCAGGAGACAATGTACATCAAAAATGTAGACCAAAGCCCTGTAGTGTAGGAAGCAAAATTTAGAGAAAAGGAAGGGAGTTATACCTGAAAGATATTAGCCAGAGAATTCTCTTTGCCCTTGTAAGAATGCTCACAAATCGTCCCGATCCCCGATTCTCTCTGGCATGGTCATTTCAGGCACGTAAGAAAAACAAGTCCAAGAGAAGGACACCCATCACAAAATCTGAAGGGAAAAACGCCCAAGTGCTTTTCAGGGACATCCTTTTTTTTTTTTTTTTTTTTTTTGAGTGGACATGTATGAAGCCGTCTTTGGCATGCGCAGAGCAGCCGGCATAACGATTGGCTGCTCTGCGCATGCTCAGCTGGCTGACTGGCTTCCCCCCTCCTTAGGAAGGAAATTGCGTGCAAATGAGCTAACAGCGAGCAGCTCATTTGCATGCAATTTCCTTCATGCATGCCATTTTTTACAGATTCGCTAAGGGATCGGTAAGGGAAGGGCTCTTTCCGTGGAGTTACTGCATCTGGTCAAAAGCCAACATGGATTTAGTGAAGGGAAATCTTGCCTCACCAATCTACTACATTTCTTTGAAGGGGTGAACAAACGTGGTGATAGGGAAGAAGCTGGAAACTACAGGCCGGTAAGCCTCACTTCGGTTATTGGAAAAGTAATTGGAAGCCATGCTGAAGGAAAGGATAGTGAATTTCCTAGAAGCCAACAAGCTGCAAGATCCGAGACAACATGGTTTTACCAGAGGGAAATCGTGCCAAACGAATCTCATTGAATTCTTTGATTGGGTAACTGGAGAATTGAATCATCGACGTGCTATAGACGTAATCTACTTAGATTTTAGCAAAGCTTTTGACACGGTTCCTCACAGGAGGCTCTTAAATAAACTAGATGGGCTGAAGATAGGAGGTCCCAAAGTGGTGAACTGGATTGGGAACTGGTTGACGGACAGACGACAGAGGGTGGTGGTAAATGGAGTTCGCTCGGAGGGAAAGGTGAGTAGCGGAGTGCCTCAGGGATTGGTGCTGGGGCCGATTCTGTTCAATATATTTGTGAGTGACATTGCCGAAGGGTTAGAAGGTAAAGTTTGCCTATTTGCGGATGATACTAAGATTTGCAACAGAGTGGACACCCGGGAGGGAGTGGAAAGCATGAAAAGGGATCTGAGGAAGCTAGAAGAATGGTCTAAGGTTTGGCAATTAAAATTCAACGCGAAGAAATGCAAAGTGATGCATTTAGGGAGTAGAAACCCACGAGAGACGTGTGTGTTAGGCGGAGAAGTCTGATAGGTACTGAGGGGGAGAGGGATCTTGGGGTGATAGTATCCGAGAATCTGAAGGCGACGAAACAGTGTGACAAGGCGGTGGCCGTAGCGAGAAGGTTGCTAGGCTGTATAGAGAGAGGTGTGATCAGCAGAAGAAAGGAAGTGTTGATGCCCCTGTACAAGTCATTGGTGAGGCCCCACCTGGAGTATTGTGTTCAGTTTTGGAGGCCGTACCTTGCGAAGGATGTTAAAAAAATGGAAGCGGTGCAAAGAAAAGCTACGAGAATGGTATGGGATTTGCGTTCCAAGACATATGACCAAAGACTTGCTGACCTGAACATGTATACCCTGGAGGAAAGGAGGAACAGGGGTGATATGATATAGACGTTCAAATACTTGAAAGGTATTAATCCGCAAAAAAATCTTTTCCGGAGATGGGAAGGCGGTAGAACGAGAGGACATGAAATGAGATTGAAGGGGGGCAGACTCAGGAAAGATGTCAGGAAGTATTTTTTTCACGGAGAGGGTGGTGGATGCTTGGAATGCCCTCCCGCGGGAGGTGGTGGAGATGAAAACGGTAACGAAATTCAAACATGCGTGGGATATGCATAAAGGTATCCTGTGCAGCAGGAATGGATCCTCAGAAGCTTAGCCGAAATTGTGTGGCGGAGCAGGTGGGGGAAGAGAGGTTGGTGGTTGGGAGGCGAGGATAATGGAGGGCAGACTTATACGGTCCGTGCCAGAGCCGGTGATGGGAGGCGGGACTGGTGGTTGGGAGGCGGGAAATACTGCTGGGCAGACTTGTACGGTCTGTGCCCTGAAAAAGGCAAGTACAAATCAAGGTAAGGTATACACATATGAGTTTATCTTGTTGGGCAGACTGGATGGACCATGCAGGTCTTTTTCTGCCGTCATCTACTATGTTACTATGTTATGTGGATAAAGGTGAGCCGGTTGATATTGTGTATCTGGATTTCCAGAAGGCGTTTGACAAAGTACCTCATGAAGGACTCCAGAGGAAATTGAAGAGTCATGGGATAGGAGGTAGCGTTCTATTGTGGATTAAAAACTGGTTAAAAGATAGAAAACAGAGAGTAGGGTTAAATGTTCAGTATTCTCAATGGAGAAGGGAAGTTAGTGGGGTTCCCCAGGGGTCTGTGCTGGGACTGCTGCTTTTTAACATATTTATAAATGACCTAGAGATGGGAGTAACTAGTGAGGTAATTAAATTTGCTGATGACACAAAGTTATTCAAAGTCGTTAAATCGAGGGAGGATTGTGAAAACTTACAAGAGGACCTTACGAGGCTGGGCGTCCAAATGGCAGATGACGTGTAATGTGAGCAAGTGCAAAGTGATGCATGTGGGAAAGAGGAATCCGAATTATAGCTACGTCATGCAAGGTTCCACGTTAGGAGTCACGGACCATGAAAGGGATCTAGGTGTCATCGTTGACGATACGTTGAATCCTTCTCAGTGTGCTGCTGCGGCTCAGAAAGCAAATAGAATGTTAAGTATTAGGAAAGGAATGGAAAACAAAAATGAGGATGTTATAATGCCTTTGTATTGCTCCATGGTACGACCGCACCTCGAATATTATTCTGGTTGCCGCATCTCAAAAAAGATATAGTGGAATTAGAAAAGGTGCAGAGAAGGGCGACGAAAATTATAAAGGGGATGGGACGACTTCCCTATGAGGAAAGGCTAAAGCGGCTAGGGCTCTTCAGCTTGGAGAAAAGGCGGCTGAGGGATACATGATAGAGGTCTATAAAATAATGAGTGGAGTTGAACGGGTGGATGTGAAGCTTCTGTTTACGCTTTCCAAAAATACTAGGACTAGGGGGCATGCGATGAAGCTACAATGTAGTAAATTTAAAATGAATCAGAGAAACATTTTCTTCACTCAACGTGTAATTGAACTCGAATTCGTTGCCAGAGAATGTGGTAAAGGTGGTTAGCTTAGCAGAGTTTAAAAATGGTTTGGCTGGCTTCCTAAAGGAAAAATCCATAGACCATTATTAAATGGACTTCAGGAAAATCCACTATTTCTGGGATAAGCAGTATAAAATGTTTTGTACTTTTTTGGGATCCTGCCAGGTGTTTGTGACCGCCCATTCTGCCTCGCCTCGCCTCACCCTATGCTTGGAATAAACTTCCTGAGCCCTTATGCCAAGCCCCCTCCCTACCCATCTTCAAATCCTTACTCAAAGCCCACCTCTTCAATGTTGCTTTCGGCACCTAACCTTTATACCTTTCAGGAAATCTTGACTGTCCCAATTTGACGACCCCTACTTGACTGACTGTACATTTGTCCTTTAGATTGTAAGCTCTTCGAGCAGGGACTGTCCTTCTATGTTAAATTGTACAGCGCTGCGTAACCCTGGTAGCGCTTTAGTAATGTTAAATAGTAGTAGTAGTACTGTTGGAAACAGGATGCTGGGCTTGATGGACCTTTGGTCTTTCCCAGTATGGCAATATTTATGTACTTAGGTTCTGTCATTAATGCCATCTATGTTGCAAGGACTTCCTATCATACCTGTCCTCAATTCTGTTGAAAAGGGGTGGAGCCAAGCAGCTTAGCCAACACATGGCCTTATTTCAGTTGGCTATTTACTTGCTGCACATGACAAGTTCATGAATAAAGTACTATATTAGCTAATACAAAGTACTAGCTAGTAGCCTAGTATATTAGCTAGTGTAAAGTACTAAGAGGTAGATGCACTAAACGTTTTTCATCGTTAAATGAGCCCTCAGGGAAGAATTTCCTATCCTTTCCATGCACTTAAGCCTATTTTCCGACGACAGTAGCAGCTAACGAAAACGGAATGGAGATGAGCAATTAGTGTGAAAACCCCATTGAAACGACATGCACTAACCTTTTCCGATTGCCTTTACGCAGGAAAAAGGCAGGAAAACTAACGAGAGGTCTGGACCTCTCGTTAGGACAGCTCCGTGGCAGGAAAAAGTGTTAAGTGAAAAAATAAACAAACTTTGAGCCAATCCCAGCGCATTAGCAGAGCTAAAAGCGCTGTGATTGGTCCAAAGGACCTCAGAAAACACATAAAAAAATAAAAATAAAAAAGGATCGGGAGGGGGCAAGGGCGCTCATCAGGAGCGTCCTGTACGGACGGCCTTGCCCCCCCCCCCCCCCGCTGCTCCCCACTTTCCGCCGCTCCCCCCACCCCGAAAAAGCAAACTTCTAGAAGCCCCTGCCCCCCTCCCTTCCTCACTACTCTCTCACCTCAGCTCCGCCTCCCGACATCCTCCATCCGTGCCCCGCCCCCTTTTGGGGTCGTCGCCGCCATTCCCCTCCTCCATCGGGCCCCCCTTCCTCTTACCGGGCCCGTGCAGCGCCTCTCTCCTCTGTCCGAAGGCGCTGCACGGGCAAGAAGAAAGCTGAATCAGCTGATGCCTGCCTTCGCGATGGCGCGTCTTTCTTCTGCTGCGCCCGCCCCTGTCTGACGTCAGTAACCTACGTAGGTTACTGACGTCAGACAGGGGCGGGCCCAGGACGAGAAAGACGCTCTATCGAAGCTAGGCGAAGGCAGGCATCAGCTGATTCAGCTTTCTTCTTGCCCGTGCAGCGCCTTCGGACAGAGGAGAGAGGCGCTGCACGGGCCCGGTAAGAGGAAGGGGGGCCCGATGGAGGAGGGGAATGGCGGCGACGACCCCAAAAGGGGGCGGGGCACGGATGGAGGATGTCGGGAGGCGGAGCTGAGGTGAGAGAGTAGTGAGGAAGGGAGGGGGGCAGGGGCTTCTAGAAGTTTGCTTTTTCGGGGTGGGGGGAGCGGCGGAAAGTGGGGAGGGGGCAGGGGCTGCTAGAATTTTGCTTTTTCGGGGTGGGGGGAGCGGCGGAAAGTGGGGAGCAGCGGGGGGGGGGGGGCAAGGCCGTCTGTACAGGACGCTCCTGATGAGCGCCCTTGCCCCCTCCCGACCCTTTTTTTTATTTTTGTTTTATTTGGGAGCCATGTGCTTGCGATTTGACTGTGTTTTGACTGTTTGTGGCATGCGCAGAGCAGCTAACATAACGCTTGGCTGCTCTGCGCATGATTTGGGGGCCGATTAACGATGTGTATTGTGATTCTTTGATACATTGTACGTTTCACTACCGATCTCAGCATGTGTGACTTTTTTTTTTGGTGCATTTTTCGTTATTTTAAAATCGTTAGGGACTTTAACGATTTAGATTTTTTTACGTTTGGTTGCTGCATCTGCCTCTAAATTAGCTAATCTGTCACAGTCTCAGATTTGAGAAAAGATAAGTCCAGCCTGTCTACAGATCTCACCATTGACTCCAGTATCAAAGTCACAGTATGCAGACTACAAAAGGCAATAAGCACCTATGCTTCCTAACCCACTTCTAGAGAGACCCACAGCCAGGATATACAAACATAAGCTTAAGAAATGTGCATATACTGGTCTTCCCAACATATGCAAATTTCTCTTAAGGTTTCGTGCTACTGTCTCATTCCACAGAAAAAGATGGACAGAACTTAAGTGTGCAGTTGTGAAATACCGACTATGCATGAGCTGAAAGACCTAATTCGTTTTTAGTCCTAGCTACAAAAAAATTTAAAAAAATCATTCATCATTCACTGATATCACACTAATTTTGGTTCAATTAAAAAAAATGATTCAACTGTTACATTAGGATTCTTCAAATCTTGAAGACTTACAGTTTGGGTCTTAAATCAGTACCAATGCAAACTATATTTTCACTATTGGGTTGGTTATGATTCAGAACAAGATACTTACAGGAGCTTTTTTCCCTCTGTGCAAATAGCTCATTAAATCGACATCAGTTCAATCATATGATTAACAAAGATCTTACAAGAGTAGAAAAAGAACATTCTCAAACTCAATGATGGAACTTTGGTTCATATGCATCTAATGGAATTCCAACTCCCACCATACCCGATGACCGCAGACTGACTCAGCAGACTGGATGCCCTAATTGGTCTTTATGTGCCATCATCTGTTAAGTTACTAGGGGCTCACTTAGCCTTACAAAGTTCCATAGATTACAATGTAACTTTGCAAGTCTAAGTGCTTTGAAAATACGCCTCTGTTACAGAACTTGGTTTGTCTCAAAATTGTAAAATCAATGTATTTTCTAATATTACTATGTCCTGCATCATCCAAATGCCTCCAATCCCACAAATGCTGCCTTACACAAACTGAGGAGACAATTCATGGCAAACAACCAATCCTACTAGTCCTCAAGTGACCTCAATGCTACACAGGAAGAGGAGAGCCAGCAGCGCTGAAGCTCTGGAACAAAAGAGGAAGGGTAGCGTCAACACTGAAGAAAGCAGCTTAATTCCTTCAACAGTTGGCCTGGCACAAGCTTTTTTCTAAAACAGGAAACCATGGAGGGAAGGGGAAGGAGGTTAAAGGACAAAGTGAAAGAGGAAAATGGAATTGTGCATGAAGCATCAGAACTGCTTTCCCATCCTTCTAATTTAAAAGCAGCAAGCAGTCAAGACTTCCATTTGAAGCATAAGGTCCCCCCCCCCCCCCCCCCCCCAAAAAAAAAAAAAAAAAAAAAACCTAAATGTGGAATATTTTTTTTTAATCTGGTTATCTGGATCATTGGTATAAACACTCTGACAACAGAGATCACTCTTCATATGTGCTTCCCTTCCTTCAGTGGCCAAACTAGTCATCTTCTGTCACTACATCACAACACACAGATCACCACAATGGTTGATGCTGTTTGATTTGTGAAACTTCTGAATAAGGCTATTTACAAGAATTAGTAGAATTTATAGGGTATCAGTTAAAACAAATTTCAACTGCAGCTCAAAAGAACAGAGTTTAGAAGTTTAAAGCTTAGTTAAAAAAATATATATTTTTTAACTGTTTTCCAGAGAAAAGCCCCAAAGAGATGTACAAATAGTTTAAGTTTATAGTCTGATAGGTACGGACGGGGAGAGGGATCTTGGGGTGACAGTATCTGACGACCTGAAGGCGACGAAACAGTGTGACAAGACGGTGGCCGTAGCCAGAAGGTTGCTAGGCTGTATAGAGAGAGGTGTGACCAGCAGAAGAAAGGAGGTGTTGATGCCCCTGTACAAGTCATTGGTGAGGCGCCACCTAGAGTATTGTGTTCAGTTTTGGAGGCCGTATCTTGCGAAGGATGTTAAAAAAATGGAAGCGGTGCAAAGAAAAGCTACGAGAATGGTATGGGATTTGCGTTACAAGATCTATGAGGAGAGACTTGCTGACCTGAACATGTATACCCTGGAGGAAAGGAGAAACAGGGGTAATATGATACAGACGTTCAAATATTTGAAAGGTATTAATCCGCAAACAAACCTTTTCCGGAGAGGGGAAGGCGGTAGAACGAGAGGACATGAAATGAGATTGAAGGGGGGCAGACTCAAGAAAAATGTCAGGAAGTATTTTTTCACGGAGAGAGTAGTGGATGCTTGGAATGCCCTCCCGCGGGAGGTGGTGGAAATGAAAACGGTAACGGAATTCAAACATGCATGGGATAAACATAAAGGAATCCTGTTCAGAAGGAATGGATCCTCAGGAACTTAGCAGAGATTGGGTGGCAGAGCTGGTGGTGGGAGGCGGGGCTGATGGCTGGGAGGCGGGGATAGTGCTGGGCAGGCTTATACAGTCTGTGCCCTGAAGAGGACAGGTACAAATCAAGGTAGGGTATACACAAAACGTAGCACATAAGAGTATCTTGTTGGGCAGACTGGATGGACCGTGCAGTTCTTTTTCTGCCATCATCTATTATGTTACTATGTTATATACAGTTTTACAAATCAATAAATTTTCACCTGCACGGGAAAAGAACTACCAGGTTTCACAGGGTATTTGTCTATGATCATAAAAGGCATTCATGTTATGTAACAAAATAAGCATTAAAAGAAACTTACCACAAAAGGTGTAGGGACATATCTGGAAAATAAGTATACCGGTATCCCTTTACTGAGGAAAACTGTAGCTGCCAGTTTGGAAAGTCTATTACAAATTTGAAAAAAAAAAAAAAAAAGCGTTACCATAGTATATCTCTTTCCCCTTCTCCCTTTAAATATTATATTAAACTTAAGGTTTTACAATATTTTAATGATGCTCTCTCCAAAGCTTAGTTAACACTGCCATCTTTTAAAATTTTTTCTTAATATCTGTCTGTACTTATAGAGATATAGATTTTTTTTTAAACATAAGGACAATATTCAAATGTTATTTGCCTGTGTAGATAGGCTGTCTGAAAACTGTTCTTTTTATCCAGACTAAAATGCACAGAGCAAGTGAGCAAACGCACGAGTGCCACAACCCAGGCGTGTTTTCAAGACTTCCACAATCAATATGTTCGAGATCTACCTGCATGCATGGAAGCAGAGCATGCAAATCAATCTCATTCATATCCATTGTGGAAATATTGAGAACAACTGGGCTGTAGCCCTCAAGGACCATGGCTGCCCACCCCTGACACAGATTCGACCTGTACACTTTTACTTATGGGGAAGTAGGTGGGTAGACTAGGAAAGGCAGTGCACTTAGTTTTGCATTTTCAAAACTGCACTTATTTCACAGGGGAAAACAAAAGCATACCCAGAAAAAGCTCGATAGGCGTTATCAGTTACCTTCAGTTTTGAAAAATGTCACCTTAAATCATAGTCACTTGTCACAGTACCTGCACTTATAGCATGTTATTTCATCATTCTAAAGCTGCCCCTATGCCAACATTCATTCCCTTGTATCAGGATTCAGTTATACAGGCATTCAGTTTTAACATTAAATGTTAGGGCTATGAGAGGAAGTGACATCATCCAGCTAGATAGCAGCTTAAGTCACCAGCTCCGGGGCTTACTAATGAAAGGAAATGTAATAAAAATCCCTACCTCGCTAGTTTACTTTGTGTGCTGCTGTGGGACAGGAGATCAGTTGGAATTCAGAAGTCCGCTCGTCGGCGCACTACAGCGCAAAATCAGCCGTTTTGACTTCAGTATCGGGCTCCCGCCCAGGCGGCAAGATGGCAGTGGGCGGTGTATTGCCAGCAAGTCCTGCGGCAGCTCCTGTGAATGAGCTGGCATCTTTCTGCACTGAAATGCGGACCTGGTTTCAAGAATTAAAGTCAGATCTTACATCAGTGTGGTCCAAATTGCAGGAGACATTGGAGAAATTAAAAATAAGGACGACAGCGATATTGGACAGCAGGTGGAGAAAAGAGGAGCTACTGGAAACACACAGGGAGGATGTAGAACGATTGCAGACCCATGTTAAACAGTTCGCGCAACAGCAAGAAGCTTAGACCCTTAAACTGGAAGATTTGGAGAACAGGTAAAGGCATTGTAACCTGCACTTTTGTGGTGTACCAGAAAAGGTGGTAGATGGGAAGGTGAAAAAAGGCTGCAGGCCTTATTCTGGCTAAGGCACTACAAGCTGTGGAAAAACGGCTACGAGAGGTGGTGGTGTACTTTTCACAAGTATGAGGAAAAGGAGAGAGTATTACGTGCTATCCGCTGAAAAGGAGGTAATATTTTCTGGGATGATGTGGAGATGTAAATCTACCACGACATGCACCAGCTACTTTGGCACTGTGGTGGGAATATCGTGCCTGGACACAGCTGCTTTAAGATCATCAAGCCAGATATCACTGGCTTTTTCTAATTGGTCATAAGTACATAAGTATTGCCACACTGGGAAAGACCAAAGGTCAATCAAGCCCAGCATCCTGTTTCCAACAGTGGCCAATCCAGGTCACAAATACCTGGCAAGATCCTGAAAAAGTTCAATACATTTTATGCTGCTTATCCAAGAAATAGCAGTGGATTTTCCCCAAGTCAATTTAATAATGGTCTATGGACTTTTCCTTTAGGAAGCCAGCCAGACCTTTTTTAAAACCCCGCTGAGCTAACCGCCTTTACCATATTCTCTGGCAACGAATTCCAGAGTTTAATTACACGTTGCGTGAAGAAACATTTTCTCCGATTCGTATTAAATTTACTACTTTGTAGCTTCATCGCATGCCCCATAGTCCTAGTATTTTTTGAAAGAGTAAACAAACGATTCACGTCTACCCGATCCACTCCACTCATTTTATAGACCTCTATCATATCTCCCTTCAGCCGTCTCTTCTCCAAGCTGGAGAGCCCTAGATGCTTCAGCCTTTCCTCATAGGGAAGTCATCCCATCCCCTTTATCATTTTCGTCGCCTTTGTCTGTACCTTTTCTAATTCCACTATATCTTTTTTGAGATGCAGCGACCAGAATTGAACACAATATTCGAGGTGCGGTCGCACCATGGACTGATACAAAGGCATTATATCTTCATCACTTTTGTTTTCCATTTCTTTCTTAATAATACCTAACATTCTATTTGCTTTCTTAGAAGCCGCAGGACACTGCTACCTCTTTTGTAAGAATGAAAGATAACCTGATGGCGGCTGGCCTATTGATCCAGGACGTCGCTGATGCCATCAACATCTGCTACTTAACCTCAAAAATCTACTGGGAAACAAGGTTGGCGCCGGGTAGCTAAATCTGGAAAAGCTTCATAATCTTTGGCCAGACAGGATGGACCGTACAGGTCTTTATCGGCTGTCATTTACTATGTTACTATATATTACTATGTTCAGCTTTGGATGACTGCAGTGTATAATTATACCCCAATTGGGGGTATTGTTATGGACAAACAAAATATAGCTCCTAAGACTATTATTATGTGACTTAATTGCTCTTGTTTCTCAGGTGGTCCTAGGGATTGGGGTTAGTCCTTCCTCTATCGATGGGCCCTTTTTGTCCGATATGGGACCTAAATGTATTAGTTGGGATTGAGGGGAGGGGGTATGAGAGGTAGGGATGATTTGCTCTTTTTGGGTAGGTGGTTTGAGTGGTCTGTGAGTGGCTGGGTATGGCTCTTTGGGGAAGACAAGACTGTGGTGTGTTACATGGTATGTATGGACAGTGCAACTTACTACCCTTTGTTACAGGTTTTTGCGTTTTTTCACTTATAAATGTTCAGTGGATTGTAGTCTCCCCAAAAACTGCGTTTATTTTTTTAAGGAAGCAGGGCAAAAATAGATGTGGGGTTTTGGGCAAGAGACCCATCTAGTGACTTTTCGTGTCTCTGTTACCCATCCCAAGTTTCCTGTGGTGTTCCAGGCCCCAAATAAACTGTGCAAGAAAACTAAATGGTGTGGGAATTTTGATGCATAGAGCCATTCGGGTGGACCAGAGGGCCATTATATTTTTGTAAAAGACGTGCTGAATGGGCTGCTCTACACTCTGGTGAACATTTATGCCCCCAATACAGGCAAAAGAGGCCTTCTTTGATTCTATGGTATCTAAGCTGTTGTCCTTCTGTGAGGGTATTCTTGTCATGAGAGGCTATTTTAATTTGACATTCCATCCTTTGCTTGAAAACTAATCGAGTAAAATACAAAATGCAAAATGAGATTTACATTGCTGTGCAGCTTTATAGCTCACCTGGGCTTGGAAGATGTATGGCACTTGTATCATCTGGGGGAGTGGGACTATTCCTTTTATTCAGCCTTACATGATTCTTATACACATATTGATTTGTGGCTGATTGAGCGAGAATTCTGTCCATTAGTTGCTGAAGTGACTATAGAACAAAGGGTGAGGTCAGATCACAGCCCAGTTTCCTTGGTAATAAACCAAGAGACAGGCTGGTCGAAGATTTTGGTGTCTAGAAGATCAGATGGTGACCAACCCTCTACTTTTGTCACAGTTAGAGGTGGACTTTAAAGAATATTTTATACACAATGATAATGCTACGGTAGGACCAGTCTCTCTATGGGAAGGCTTTAAGGTGTTTGCTCGTTGGATCTGTATATTGCGTAAGGAATTTCAAACTAAGATGAAAGAATAACGGCATTTGCAGCTTCACATACACTTGGGTTGTTTGGAGCAGGATCATCATGCTCGCCCTTTCCAACTTCATATTCATCAGGAATTGGATCAGCCTCGGAGACAGTTGCAGGAGTTAGATCTTGAAGATCTGGCTTCATCCCTCCAACAGGTTTGTCAGGAATATTTTGAAGGGAGCAAAAAGACGGGCCACCTCTTAACAGCTAAACTTCAGAAATAGCAAGCTCGGATTAATAGCAAGGGTGAAGAACTCGAATGGTGATATAGTGCAGGGTGATTGGACAAGAGTTTGTTTGGTATTATGAGCAGCTCTATCAGTGGGGCAAGGGGATTTGGATGCTACAGTGAGCATTACTTGGATGGGATTACATTTCCTAGTCTGTCATCTAGTGCCAATGCCCAACTTCTCAGCTCCCTTTTTGATAGAAGTTGGTGCAGCAATTGCCCACCTTCCAGCGCATACGTCCCCAGGATTAGATGGCTTTTCAAACTTGTTTTATAAGAAGGTTGTTCAGATAGTGGTCGAGCAATTGACCTGCTTTTATAATTCTTTGCTTTTGGAGTCTCAGTTGCCAATCTCACTCCGTCAGGCTGGAGTCATAGGCGCCCGGTATAAGAGGCTTGGGGAGGCTAAGCCTTCCCTGCTGCAGCAGGATGGATCAGCTGTGGAGTCCCGCTGCTCTGGAGGGGGGGGGGGGGGGGGGGTTAAATTGTTGATTTACCTCCATTCCTCACAGCAGGAGCTGTCTCTAGCCTTTTGTAACCAGTTGTACAAATTCGTTTATGGTTTAATTTGCTGGGAGAGCAGGGGGGTTGGCTGGAGGTGTCCTGGGTATTAACGAGGGTGACTTCCTGACCTGCACATGAGCAGTTCATACCAAAGAGTCTTGCACTGACACCTGAGGACAGATAGCAGCAGAATCGGATACTGGGCCAGCATGATCAGAAAAAGTCACCAGACAACAAAGGTAGAAAAGATCATTTTATTTTCATTATAGTGTTTGGAATATGTCCACTTTGAGAAGCAGGTGCTCAACATTAAAAGTTTATATTTACTTATTTATGGCATTTTATCCCACATTAAACATGAATTAGGGTGTTTTGTGGTTCTACATGAGAATTGTGATGATATGATCCCTTGTTTCATATTGTTGACGGTCTGCATTTTCCGTATGGGTGGTATATTGGTGTATTAGGTTCTGCCCAGTGTAATATTTATGGTACAGTAAGGTTCTGAGTGTGTTTTTGCACAAAGTTGTGCATAGTGTTTTGCAGTTGAGCGATTGTGGTTAGAATATGCTTTGAGCAACCACTTTATTCTTTGACATATGATACATATCTAATATCTAAATTTAATAAAAAGGTATTGTGACTTTTTATTTTTTCTGTGTTATCAGACAATTATGGATTTAAGCTCCACCCCTGGCCCCACCCCACCCCCTTTACCCTCCCCACCCCCTTTACCCTCCCCAAACAGTTGGGCCACCGACCGCCTATGGCTGGAGTGGCTTTGCTATACAAATAGGGGAAGGACCCGGCGGAATGTAGTTCTTACAGACCTAATTGCTTACTGGGAGTAGATTATAAATTGCTTACTCGGATTTGGCAGCTCGATTAAGGAGAAATTAGATCTTACCTGCTAATTTGCTTTCCTTTAGTCCCTCCGGACCGGACCAGGATTGGACTGATGGGTTGTGCTCGCCTACCAGCAGGTGGAGACTGAGAAAAAACTCTGACTCTAGAGAGCCAATAGGAGCCCTGGCCATGTGACCTTAGCCTCAGTATTTGAATAACAAAGCAGGAAAAAAAGAAAGACCTTCTGTGCCGTATGGAATCCTAGCAGCCACAAAGCACTCGGCAATGCCAAGTATCAGAGCTCACCAGCAACTCTCACCAGAGAAGTGGTATGGCCCGATATGTATTACAGCTCACCAGCAACTCTCACTAGAGAAGTGGTATGGCTCACTTGTACTATAGCTCACCAGCAACTCTCACCAGAGAAGCGATATGGCTCACATGTAATATAGCTCACCAGCAACTCTCCCCAGAGAAGTGGTATGGCTCACGCATAATATAGCTCACCCGCAACTCTCACCAGAGAAGTGGTATGGCTCACTTGTCTTATAGCTCACCAGCAACTCTCACCAGAGAAGTGGTATGGCCCACTTAAGATTTTATATATATTCCATCAACTGAGCTTACCAGCAACTCTCACCAGAAAAGTGGTAAATCATATTTAAGGTTTTATAGATATTCCAGCAACTGAGCTCAGCCACAACTCTCACCAGAGAAGTGGTATGGCGTATTTAAGGTTTTATAGATAGATTCCAGCAATTGAGCTCACCAGCAACCACCAGAGAAGTGGTATAGACCACGTAAAGTTCTGTATATATATAGTATTGTTCCACGAATCGTAAAGGAATGAATACACTTCCTACTGAATACACTTCCTACTTAATAAAAGAAGCTAAAGAGTAGAGAGAACATGGGAGGGGCCTGGTCCGGTCCGGAGGGACTAAAGGAAAGCAAATTAGCAGGTAAGATCTAATTTCTCCTTCCTTAGCGTCCCTCCGGACCGGACCAGGATTGGACTGATGGGAAGTACCAAAGCAGTAATCTGAAGGGAGGGACCCTATGAAAACTGCAGAGAAATGTTCATGCTGCATAGGCCACCTGGCGACAACTAACATGTAGTGTGTCCCAATGAGCAAAATAAAATGAAACTAGGACTAAGTTGCCAACTTACCAATGTGCACCGAGAGCACCAAAAATCGCCGTAGTAAGAATAGAGCCCGCTTCTGAAGTTGTGGAATATGTTGTAATACGCTGTGGAACTGCCCTCTCAGCGAGAAGAGAAATAGACATTCTCATTTCCTTGATCCTTCGCGATATAGCGGGTTAGAAACAATGAAAAACTTTTACGCCTACTGGCTAGAAGGACAAAACCAATAAGAAAAAACCGATTGGGAAAGGTGAAAACTTTAAACTACAGCAGACCGAAAAGAAGTTACCAACCGTAGAAGTATTCCACACATAGATCTACTTGCTGCAATGGCTACTGGGAAACACTGCTTGAAGAGGAAAACTTCATAGAAAAAGTTATGGCTACTAGAAAACAGAACTTTAAGAGTCTGTTCACCTAGTTCACCTAGCTGGTGGACGAAGCGGGAGGTACAGGTGCAGGACTCCTTTAAGAAACCGCTTTGACAGTGGATGCTGCATAAGCGTGCGGTTGTCAACAGTATCATGCATCACTGATAGAGCTGCCAAATGAACTCTAATGGATGAGTAAGACAGACAAGATTTCGCAAGATGCAGAAGATATTCCAAAACATGCAAAATGGATACTGTTTGTGGAATGAAGTGGCGAGAGGAGTACCACAGAGTGAACCGTCGCCACTTTGATTCATAGGACTTTAATGTAGATTTCTGTCTGGAAGCAATTAAAACTTGAAGTACTTCCTGCGAAAATATCAAAGATGTTGCAGACCCAGTAACCACGCCATAAGTTTGAGTGACTGGGGGTCCGGATGTAGAAGGGTGCCTTGGTTCTGCGTAAACACCTAGTGAGATGATGGAAAAAACGCATAAAGAAGGCTGAAAAACCCCTGCTGGACGTTGGCATCTGTCCCTGTCTCCGTCAAGACTGTTGCTGAACGGAAGAAGCAAGAAATGTTCGTGAGCCTGAAGGCAAAAAGAGATAGCCCTGAAGTGTCGCAGTGAGGAAGTAAGGCTGAAAAAATGAGAGTCAATTCACCTAAATGCAGGGTGACACAACTAAGAAAAAATGAGTACAAACTCAAGAGTATACTCTTAACTCCTCCTTGGCGGATGACATAACCCATTGCCATGGCAAGGACCAACATAGCTCTCTCCGCCTTGTTTGTCAGTAGGGAAAACAAAATTCACCCGAAGGTAAAACGAATTGCTGAGGTCCCCCAGAAAAAAAATATATACAAACAAGCTTCTGCCAAAAAGTGTACTGCACGAAGCATCCCAATGACAGAACTAAGGTTCTTGAGATAACTAGATGACACTTAAATAGTGCGATTGATGACCCTGAGATTCGCAATAGGATGAAGGAAAATTCCTTCTTGGGCATTAGAAAGTAAAATTGCATTCTGCAGAATAGAGCGAGGAAATGGCCGAAGGCCCAAGGTCACCAAGAAAAATATAAACTGGGATGTTTGCAGAGGAGACAAAAGACTGTGCGCCAACCTGACTAAACAAAGAGAAAATCAGAGATATCTGATGAGAGATCAAATGAGAGATCAAATGAGAGGCCTGGCTACAATCACCACCCAACCTAGAGACTGTAAGAAATGCAACACCCGGTGCGTGACCTGAGAACTCTGCTGATAAGACTTTCTCCAATTAGGCAGTCGTCTAGGTAAGAATGAAATGACCCTAAGAGCGCAATGAACATCCTCTTAGATCTATAAAAGAACGGAAGAGAGAGTACTGCTGAAAATGACCGGTAAATGCATAAGCAAAAAACTAGCCATTCTCTGGATCCTGAGGAGAAGAGGAAGGGTGACCAAGGACACCAGTTAAATAGGGCTACAAACTCCAACCCTATCTCTATGGCGTTCCATAGTTGGGTAAGTTCTGAATATAGAAAGTTCTGAATATAGGAGTCCACCAGCTATGGTAGTACGCTCCGGACAGAAAAAAATTGTCCCAGTATGAACGTCTGATTCACCGGCCTGTAATTTCTTGGATCTCCCTAATCCACATACCACTAATCCACGTACCACGGTCATGCGTCCTCCCTCACTGAGATGTAGATTGTAAGCTCCTTTGAGCAGGGAACGTCCTTCTTTGTTAATTTGTACAGCGCTGTGTAACCCTAGTAGCGCTCTAGAAATGTTAAGTAGTAGTAGTAGTACCAGACTCACACCCAATAGATATGAATGTTGAGCTTGTTTCAGGTTAAAACACCGAACCTAGGCCCAGGGTCCCCGGTGTTCCTAGTGGTGAACAGCCATGGCAAATATTGTATGCGTTAGTTTGCAGAATTACTGCAAAGCCTTGCTTTTGGAGCACAGATTTCTGTTCGATACTCTCGTGAGAGGTTTTTTTTTTTTTTTTTTCTTTTCTTTAATGCTGTTCTGGCTGTAGAAAGGTGGACATTTGAGCTTCCCCAGAATGGCAAAACTTATGTACCTATGCCCATTAGATATGAATGCTGGACTTGATGGACTTTAGGCCTTACCCAGCATAACCATACTTATGTACCTATGGTATAAATACACAGGAAGTGAGTGAATCCCCTTCCAATTGAAAGAACACTCTGGAGTGAAGGCGCATAGAATGAAAATGAAAAAGGACAAACTTGGAAATTACCTGTAACGAAAAAAGTGAAGTTGTGCCACAGCCACTTGGTGAAGGCAGTGTAGACAAGACTGTATCTGAATTCAAGAAAGCTTGATATAACATCAGGTCTCTAAGGAAGAGGAAGAGATAGCAGATGGTATGTATAGGCATACTGGATCAAACCAGGATGTTTATAATCTGCCAATGCTGCACTGATAGAGTAGAGACAAACACGAGTAGATGGTTTGAGGACCGTCCACTATCTTTAAGTGAAAGGATGACTTTATTCTCTAAGTGACCATATGTCCTGTAAAAACCAGAAGAAAGCTAAAATGAAAAATGAGAGGCTTCAAGGCAGTTGGAAAAGAAGGGAAGACATGAATAAAGCATGCCTGCTAAGGCAGCTGAGTGATTGGGAGCTTGGTAGACAGGACTGTCCCTCAGAGAATATGAAAGAGCTGATATATCCCCATGGCATCTGAACAATATACTGTATGCCTCTAGAGAAGGCTTCTTAAAGTCAGAAAAAGAAAACACTGTATAACACTACAGCCATTGAGAGTGTCTGTTAAGTTCTTAAAACACTATATAACATCATAGGCATGGAGTAAAATGCTTGAACGGAACTAATATATTATGGTCAGAATTGCAAAGTACCAATCAATTGACTCTTAGACAATGTAGTCCTATTCACCAGGGAATGAGAAAGACAGAAATTTACTCTATGCCTATAGAGAAAGTTTCTAAAGTTCTTAAAACACTGTATAATACTACAGCTATTGAGGAAAATGCTTGAAATGAATTATGATATTATGATAAGATGTAGATTTTCCACCAGGCAATGAAAAATGACTGAGCACCAGAAAAAACTAGTGTTAACAGCCCCGTGATACATAGAAATTTAAAAGAAGAAAAGCTTGTTATATATTCATATATGAAAGGAGCCCCCTTTCAACCAAATATTGCCTGCTGATGTGAAGAGCATTTTAGAATACGTCGTTCAGCACATACAAAAGTGTACACATCTTGGAGCCGAACTGCTCTATGAACTGCAGCCTTACCTTCAGCAGAGAGATCCCCGACTGATAAGATGGAGGGAGAAACAAAATGGCCGCCGTTCGCTCCACTGGCCCTGTGGCGATCGTCGACAGCGCGCCCGACACCTCCGAACAAGCGGAGCCCAGTGGAACGGCGAAGAAACAACAGCCGGCGAAAAAGGCCCCGAAAAAACTGGAGGCAGCACCGGACCCGAAGAAACCTTGAAGGGAGAGCAAAATTTACACGTTCCGGCTGCGTGAACTGCGCGACGCTGACCGACAGCAGCTGTTTGAACTTTTAAGCCATATCGGAAAAAACAGGTGGCCGCGCTTACGCGGTTCGCACATTTCTTTTTTTTTTTTTTCTTCATTTGTTTAAACTGCCGCCGCCAAAACGCAAGAAAATGGAGGAAATTAAATCTGATGAGAAAAATCGCTGTTTAAAGTCACAGATACTGAATTATTTTCTTCTGTTTGTTTTTTTTTTTTTTTTTTTTTTTTATAACCCCTCAATCATAATAAAACACTGGAGCTGCCTGCTCGTTAGAAGTCTGGGGAAAGAAAGGCTGCTTCTTTGAATTTCCTTTTATTTGATTTAATTCTTTTAAAGCAGCTACCTGTTAAAAGTGGCTGCCTCTCCCAAAGACGGTACACCTTTCCAGAGAAAGGGACGGCCCTTCCCTGCTAAGCCAGGGAGATGGGGAGGAAGGGGGGTGGACTCGAGACACCCGAGTTTAACACCCCCGAGGCTGTCAAAGAAAGAAGAGAAAGGAAACCCTGTCAAGCCTCTAAATAAGATTCCAGGCACAGAAGAATTATCACAAATATCTGTAATATCTAAAGAGAAAAGGAGAGAGACTAATGGGCTCACTTCCTACCTGCTGGGAGACTGAGAAAATACTGAGGCTAAGGTCACATGGCCAGGGCTCCTATTGGCTCTCTAGAGTCAGAGTTTTTTCTCAGTCTCCACCTGCTGGTAGGCGAGCACAACCCATCAGTCCAATCCTGGTCCGGTCCGGAGGGACGCTAAGGAAAATGCTATTTAACTGAGTTGATACATGGAGATCAATCGGGCTTTATAGCAGGCCGGAGGCCAAAAGATGATGCACGGCGATTGTTGGATCTTATTTGGGTGGCACATCAAAAGCAATTTTCTGCAGTAGTCTTGGGTATATACACAGAGGCGGCCTTTAACTGGGTGTCCTGGCCATGTCTGCTACTCTTCAGTGGTTTAGATTCTCAGGTAATTTTATACGCTGGATAGCGTTAATTTATGATTCACCATTGGCAAGCCTTCGTATTAATGGTACTTACACTGACACTTTCCAGATTTCTCGGGGAAAACAGGAAGGGCTGCCCTTTGTGCCCGCTCATATTCGCGTATGGAACCGTTTACACAAGCGATTTGTACAGCCCTGTGATCAGCGAGATTTGCATGGGAGAGCAGGATCACAGGATTTTACTCTATGCAGATATACTTTTCACCATAATCCTCTGTCTTCTTTGGAGGCAGTTATAGACATATTGCTCTGTTATGGGCGGGTGTCGGGTTTACCATTAATCCTGCAAAATCTGAAATTTTAAATCTTACAGTGTCCGATCCCCCTCCTTCCGATCCTGTATCAGCGCTTTCCTTTTCAGTGAGCTCCTCATAGCATCCATTACTTGGGGGTAGCTATTTCAGCGGACTTGGATCATCTGTTTTATTTGACTTATCCTCCTTTGCTTAACTGTGTGATGACAGATTTGGATCGATGGGATGGGCTCAGTTTATCTTGGGTGGGGAGAATAAGTGCGGTTAAGATGAATGTGTTATCCCGTTTTTTTTATATTTGTTTTTTTTTTTTTTTGTTACATTTGTACCCCGCGCTTTCCCACTCGTGGCAGGCTCAATGCGGATTTTTGATTAAACTCCAGTGGAAAGTGTTTCAATATATCTAGCGACAAAAACTGCCTCGGGTACATCAGAGTAGCAAGTATGTGAATAGAGAGCAAGGTGGCATAGGGGTGACCAATATTCTTACTTATTATAGAGCAGCCCAGCTAACAGCTCTTTGAGTGGCAGGTTTTTCCGGTTAAGTAATGGGTGCAGCTGCAGCAGGCAGTGCTGCGAGGGACGCCTCTGCACTATGTGGCTTGGCTTTCTTTGTCTCAACTGCGTCCTAGATGTCATCAAGCGCCTTACGGGGCGTACTGTACATTAGTTCTCTGGTATTCCATTAGGTTCTCTCTCTTCACTAAACACTACTTTTCAATCATTCCTATTGTGTATGCTTCAGGGTTTGATGCACCAGCCCATATTAGAGGGCCTTCGGATGTTGGGTCAGCTGATAGTCCAGGGGTCCCTTATTCCCTTTGCTGCACTATGGGATAGGTATGGTTGCGGGAAATGGATTACTTTTTTTTATGGTCAATTGCATAATTTTATGCGAAGGAAGGTTCTTCTGGATTGGGAACGGGGGGGGGGGGGGTGATCATGCTTTATTCAAGATCTTTCACATGGGAGTTGGGACACAGTTGAAATCTACACTGCATCAAGCCTTACTGTATAGTAAACCTATAGTACCATTGGGCAGTATAGCTGGGTGTTTATAGGTATCTTGCCATTTTGAGCTAGATAAACAGCCCACAAGTGTCTATTGCAACCAATTACCATTGAGCATGATCATAAAATGTTATTTCAGTGGTATTACATCCCAACCAGATTGTGAAAGATCTTTGGAACTGGTTCAGGTAATTCTGGAGGGTTGCACTGCTGAAGGCTTTTTGAACACATTTGGTGGGCTTGTGCCAAGGTGCAGACTTACTGAGAGATGGTATCTAAGATGCTCGGGGAGGTGCTAGGGTTTCCATGCCCCCCTTCTATTTTCAGTTACCTGCTTAATGGATATCCAGCTATTTTGGATTCCGCCAAGGGTCAGTTGCTGGCCATGGTGGTGTTGGTGGCGTGTCTGTTTGGCGGCTGCCTGGCACCAGACAGAACCTCCCATTAAAGATCAATTGCTGATTAAACTTGACAATCTATATTTGATGTCAAAGTTGCCTGCCCTTAAACATGATCATATGGGACACGTTTTTTCTGTATGGAAGTCATACCAGTTATGGAGAAGTATTTCTTGATTAAATAATATTTGGGAAATTTAGTTTTCACTTTCTCAAGGGGAGCACTTTTTTTTTTTGGGGGGGGGGGGGGGAGGGGAGGATTGGAGGCTTAGATATTTTCTTGTGTTATGTAATGTAATGCTATAATGTTTGCATTTTCAGTCATCCATTCTTGAGGCTGCGTAATATTCTTTAACTTTGAATTTTGAAAATATATATATATTCAGAGTTAAGGCTACTAAACTTACCTTTTACTGCAGCAGTTACTTGTTGCTTGACTTCGTGTATCATATCCAACAACAAGACCTCTCTGGTTCAGATCTACAAAACATCTTTCAAGATAACGACACATCCCCTGTGATAAAATAAAAGTAAAGTAATAGTGTTAATATTGCTTATTTTAACACAATAGCAGTCCCAAAACCCTTAGCCCTATCCCTCCATCCTCCACTTAATGATCATATTCATTAATGCATATTTTAGAGCCCCCAGTTTCCCTCATTTTCTACCCCACTAAGAAAGCATGGGAGCCAGGAACTATAAGGTTTTAGTTATCACCTAGCCATTAAAAAAAAAAAAACACAGTTAAAGTGATATACAAAAGAGAAATACAGTTATAAACTAAATACTACATCATCTCCCCTACCGCAGAAATCAAAAAGCCCTTTGAAAAAAAGCAGCAGAGGCATCTCCCAAATTCAAAGCATTTCAATACCTTGGGGAAATCAGCATCTCAACCCTCATACCTTTAGTTTTCACATTAAACACGTATGAAAACCAAGGTAACAAGCTCCTTAAGCTTCCATCTACTCCTAAAGTACATCCCATGAACTATGATTATGCATACACTTTAGTAGAACATTTAAAACAAATAGAAGGTGAAATTGTCTTACATGATATAATTTCCTTTCCTTTAGTCAGCCTTACTGTTCTGCACGAGTGGGTGTTATGCCCTCCTACCAGAAGATGGAGGTAGAGAAAACTGATCTTTTCCAGTGAACTCACCAATTCAACCTGCTGGTGGTTCAGTGGAAAGTTCCACTATGCATCTGCCAAAGCAGCAGAAAATCCATTTGTAATGCACACCCATACCCCTTAACCACTGGAGATGCAATGATCAAGTGAACATATACCACAGTGTGGCAATCGCTACCCTGCATACATAAAAATTCTCTTTTTTTTTACCTGAAGGGAAACAGCAGAGTACCTGTGAGCCCTGTGCCTTAGTCTTCCAAGGGCACATCTCAGAACAAACAGCCCGATAAAAGGAAAGGAAATTATCAGGTAAGAATTTTACCTTCCTTGTCATCTGGAGCCATACTGTTCTGAATGAGTGGAATGTACCCAAGTACAACTACTAGGCGGGGAAAGAAAGCCCCCCCCCCCCTCCCCACTAATGATAGCTCTGCCAAAGTATGAGCAGGGCCTGGCCAGCACATCAAACCTATGTTGCATCACACAGGAATGGTGAAATCACGTTTCTACCCTACAAATCTCCTCCAGCCTCCACCCAGGTGGTTACCTGAGCCCAAGTCGAGTGGGCCGTCAACCTCAGAGGCACCCGACAATTCCTACAAATGTAGGCAGACTCAATAACCACCTTGATCCACCACATAATAGTAGTCTTGGATGTTACTTGGCTCCTCCAAAGGCCATGAAAGAGGACAAAAATGAAAAGAGGTAAAAATCATTAGTCTGTTCCAAGTAATGCAGCAATGTCCTCTGGACATCTAGCATCTGCAACCTCAAGCCGAAGATCAGAACCATCTTCCCTCAAGAGGGCAAATGTGTCTCCTGGTTCACATGGAATGGAGAAATCACCTTGGGCAGAAAGGAAGTAATCATGAAAATGGACACCAAGACCTCTGAAAAAAAAAAAAAGGTACAGGTCCCGACAAGATAATGCTTGCAACTCAGACTCTCCAAGCTGAGGTAATTACATCAAAGAAAACTGCCTTCAGCATAAAGTCCTTAATGGAGATGGACCACAAAGGCTCAAAAAGGAACCCTGGCGCGTACATGGAGAACCAAATTCAGGTCCCAGGATGGAATGGAGGGACAACCCAGAGGGCACAAATGCGCCACTCCCTTCAAAATCCAGGCCACCTCCCCATGCACCATCAGGGAAAGCCATTCACCTTGACCCAAAAACTTCAAAGGGCAGCTACCTGGACCATCAAGGAGCTCAGCACCAAACCCTGATCCAGACCCTGCTGCACAGAGCCCAAATTTATTTGGGACTTGTGCCTTCCAGGTGGGCGATGCCCACCCAACACACCAACCCTTGAAAACGTTCCCGATTCGCATGTAACCCAAAGACATGGAAGACTTTCAGGACTTTAGAAAGGCATAGTTTCCTCACCCATGACTATCTCTACCTTGCTCTTAACACCTCCTTTCAAGGTCCAAACCGTAAGCCAGAAGGGATTCAGATCCATCATTTCCACCAGACCTCGATGAAATATGCTGCGCCCCATGGGCAAGGGGAGCAGCTTAGCCACTAACAGGTACACAAGGCCTGCATACCACTACCAATGAGCCAATCCCAAACCACCAGAAGGACCAGATAAGCCAACAGGGAACAGGTGAGGAAAGCTCCCTTGACACTGTAATTGCCTTCTATATTCTTTTTTTATTCTTATTACATTTGTACCCCGCACTTTCCCACTCATGGCAGGCTCAATGCAGCTTACATGGGGCAATGGAGGGTTAAGTGACTTGCCCAGAGTCACAAGGAGCTGCCTGTGCCAGGAATCGAACTCAGTTCCTCAGGACCAAAGTCCACCACCCTAACCACTAGGCCACTCCTCCACTGAAAGGGCTTACAGATGTCTCACTGCCCAAAGGCAGATGTACGCAGCTTCCAAAGCCACCACCTGGCTCCTAGTGCCTCTTGCTTGATGCCACAGTTGTGACACTGTCACTTGAATTGCCTTCCTCGAGAGCAGAGCAAGTAATTTCAAGACCAAGTGCACCACCTGAGTTTCCAGATGGTTGATATAAGCTCCCCATTTGAGGAGAATCGCATCAGTGATAATCACCACCTAACTGGAGTGTCCAGCAAACACCACAAAAACCCTCATCCTGCAGAAGGTGAACAGGGCTGTCCTACCAGTCCAGACTGTTGTGGGCACAGGCAGGGAGGTGTAAAAAGTACTTAAAATCCTGAGAGACCAGAGCCCACCAAAACAAGTGAGATTTGACTGCAGAGGCCACATGTGCACATGTCTAAGGCATCACCCTCCAGAGTTGCTGCCATGGACCCCAGGAGTTGTAGATAGCCCCAAACCCTGGGAGGTGACAGTTCACACAGTGTTTCTGGGCCTGTAGCTTGGCTACCCGGTCCTGTGGGAGGAAAATCATCTCCCAACCTGTGTCAAAAGACTCCCAGGTATTCCAGGACCAGGTGACTTGACACAATTCACCACCCAGCCCAGACCCCCAGGAGACAACTGGTGACCAGTCTGGCCGTTGACTCCATGTCAGTCTGAATCAACCAATCATCCAGGTCAGGATTAATCCAAAAGCTCTGTCGCTACAGATGCACTACTGTCACTACCATCACTTTGGGAAAGGTGTGGGGTGCTGAACCCAAAGGGCAGGACTCAGAACTGAAAATGACGCCCAAGCACACAAAAGCAAAGGAACTGCTTGTGATAATCCACAATGGGGATTATACAGATAGGCCTCCGTAAGGTCCAAGATAGTTGGGAACTCGCCCAGATGAACCGAGGCGATCACAGACCAAAGGGTCTCCATGCTAAAGTGCTAGATGTGAAAGCAAGCATTCACCCCCTTTTAGATCCAAAAGGAAGCCTCCCTTCTTTGGGACCACAAAATAAATGAAACAGCCTCGGGAATGGGCTGCAATGCCCCACAGCTTGAGAAAATGCTGAGGAGCAAAGGCAACCAAAGTGTTAAGGAAAGGATCGGGCAAGCTCCAAGGAGTAACCTTCGTCAACCACCTCCAGAACCCACTGATCTGAGGTACACCTGAAGCCTAAAGTCAAGCACCGAGCTGGACAAAAAACCAGCCCAGCCCCTTGAAACAACTTCAACATGTTAAGGACCACTGGGAACCTGTCTTCTGCAGCTCAGGAAGATGGATGCCGAGCCTCCCCTATGCTCTTCACTAACTTTTCCAGGTCCTCCCAAATAACAATCGTCCCTGAAAGAGCAGCTCACTGGGAAGCTTCTTAGAATCCGCAGCTACAGTCCAATAGTGCAATTACAGCCACCAGTGACCAAAAGCAGCCACTGACCAGGAGGAAAGATGCACTAAATCATGAACCATTGCACAGACCAAAGGGCCTCAGTAACTTAATGCTGTGAAGCAGCCGGAGCCGAGATCAAGAAGTTGCTAGTTCAAGTCCCAATGCAACTTTATGGACAGACTGGATAGGCCAATAGAAAAACAGAAAAATGTAGGCAGATAAAGACTGTTAACGAGATGAGAGCTCCTCCCGCCAGAAAAGAAAAAGTCAGATCACATGGAACTGCTCCTCATACTCCTCTTTGAGGAGTCTCCTACTCAAAATACAAATCTGAAGGGGACAGAGACCAAGAGACCCTGTGGAGCCTTCAGGGACCATTAGAGCCATTGCAGCCACCCGGTTCCAAAGTATTTGGCCCCTGGAGCAGGGCCCCCACTGCCGACCCAAGGGTCCAGGCTCCACCCGCAAAACCATTTGGGTTGCGCTCTGGAGCCAAGTGCTAGAGATTCTATTGGGATTCCCCTGTAGGCAGTCACAGGGTAGGTAGGAGAAAAACCCTCCACCCTTCCAAGGCCCAATGTGGGGGCTATGAAGTCTCCCACTGCACAGAAACTGCAGCAGGAGGAAAAAAAAAAGGCAGAACATGGCAACTGTTCCCGCCGAACAACCAGCAAAGCGGCTCTGGTGGGCCGCCCGCTCCCTCCCCCCAAACACCCCAGGACCATTTCACAAGTTGGAAGCAATCTATCACAAGAGGGGGCAGACTGAACCGGCAGCTGTGCTCAGCTGCTGGTCCTTGCAGATAGCACAGCATGCCAAACCACGTGCCCGGCGCATGCAGATCTGCCCGATTGCTCAGGCCGACCTCAGTCCAGGGATCTAATGTCTCCACCATTCCCACCCCCCCCCCCCCCCCCCCCCCGCTCACTGGGGAATGCTCTCTTATCTGTACTAAGACTGCAAAGGAAACTTTTTTTAACCTGAATGCAATTTCCCCAACAGGGGAATAATGCCAAAGCACACAGGCCAGATTAAAACTGTTTTGCTTAGAAGCTGCAGGGGAGCCCAGGGGAAAAACACCCAAAAAGGATGTACATGCGAGGAAAGAGGGATGGAGACCTGCATTCCCCTGTCAGAGCCCCACAGGGCTGAGCAAGCACCTCACAATGAACACTAAAAAGCGTGACTGGGGTCAGCACTCCAAACTCTACCAGTTCCAGCCCAAGAACTGGCCGTGGTTGTTAGGCTCAACCTCACAGTATGGCCACAGCCTGCAGAGCTAAGAGCTAGGGCAGGGACCAGGAGCACTAGCCTGGATGACCTACCATCTGCAAGAGGTAGAGAAAAATCCTTTCCCCTGAGCACCAGCAGGTCATAGTACAGTTCTCCACCTCCAACTGCTGGTAGTAGGGGATAATGCCCACTCATTCAGAACTGTATGGCCCAAGATGACAAGGAAAATATATTTTTCAGTAAACATAGTTCCTGGAACTCACTGCCAGAGCAAGGAGTAAAAGCAGTTAATGTCGTTGGGTTTAAAAATGGTTTGGAGGAAAGTCCATAAACCATTAGGGTAGATCTGAGGAAAGCCACCGTTTATCCCTGAGATTAAGTAGGTTGGAATCATGCCACTTTGTGGGACTCTGCCAGGGCCTTGCATCTTGGACTGGCCACAGCTGGAAACAGGATACTGGGCTAGATGGACCCTTGGTCTGACCCAGTATGGAGTGGAGGAGTGGCCTAGTGGTTAGGGTGGTGGACTTTGGTCCTGGGGAACTGAGGAACCGAGTTCGATTCCCACTTCAGGCACAGGCAGCTCCTTGTGACTCTGGGCAAGTCACTTAACCCTCCATTGCCCCATGTAAGCCGCATTGAGCCTGCCATGAGTGGGAAAGTGCGGGGGTACAAATGTAACAAAAAAAAAACACCTTATGTTTTTATAGTCTATAATTATTGAGTATGTGCATAAGCACAAAGTTGCATAACAAGGTGCCTGACAGCAAAGCCAGTCTAAGGCACATGAAAGCTAGTCAGGCTTGATTAGATCTGGATAACTGCCTATTAGGCTGTTGCTACAGACTGTGGGACTGGTCAGAGATATGCAGAGAACAGGGAAAAACAGTACATGGGGCTGTCTGAGAATGTTCCTGCTAGATGTTGGAGGTGGCCACTGGACTGCAGGAGTATGGGTGCTGGTATGGAGGAGAACCGCCAGTGCCTGGGTTCAAAGGTTTAAAAAAAAAAAAAAAAAAACCCTTTTAAAGCTTTGGAGTTGAGGAGTAGCCTAGTGCAGCAAACTTTGATCCTGGGGAACTGGGTTTGATTCCCATGGCAGCTCCTTGTGACTCTGGGCAAATAAGTACTATGTAAACTGCTTTGAATGTAGTTGCAAAACCACAGAAAAGCGGTATATCAAGTCCCATTCCCTTTCCCCTTGGTATAATTCATGGCTCTGAGAAGACACAATGTAATGCTACCTTTGATCACAGGGAGGAGAGAAAAAAAAAGTGTGGGGGAAAGATGGTGGCTGCAGAAGACTATATACATGTAGTCTTTAGTTATGCACACAGTTTCACCCAGCATACACTAAGCATCCCCACCAGTTTCTCTACCTCTCTTCTACAGCCATCAGAATAGGTTCTATCAGCTGCTCTGGCATGTTCACATCCCACATAAGCACCGCCATACTGGGAAAAGATTAAGGGTCCATCAAGCCCAGCATCCTGTCTCCGACAGCGGCCAAGCCAGGACTCAGGAACCCAGCAAAACCCCCCAAAAAATAAAAAATAAATTTTTAATAATGTTCAATGGACTTTTCGTTCAGGAACCTGTCCAAACCCCCCTTAAGCTCCGTAAGGCCAGCTGCTGCCACTACATTCTCCGGCAACCAGTTCCAGAGTCCAACTACACGCTAACGAAAAACTCTCTCCTGTTTTAAATCTACCATATTCCCTGGTTCTATTATTGTTTGAAAGTGTAAACAAACGCTTCACATCTGTCCGCTCTACTCATTATCTTGTAGACTTCTATCATATCACCCCTCAGCCGCCTTTTCTCCAAACTGAAGAGCCCTAACCTTTTTAGCCTTTCCTCATAGGGAAGTCGTTCCATCCCTTTTATCATTTTCAATCGCCCTTCTCTGCAACGTCTCCAATTCCTTTATATCTTTTTTGAGATGTGGCGACCAGAATTGGACACAATATTCGAGGTGCAGTCACACCATGGAGCGATACAATGGCATTATAACATCCTTGTGTGTTTTCCATCCCTTTCCTAATAATACTCAACATTCTGTGTGCTTTCTTAGCCGCTGCAACACTGAGCAGAAGTTTTCAACTTCTTGTCAACGATGACTCCCAGATCCCTTTCTAGGTCTGTGACTCCTAACACGGAACCTTGCATGACATAGCTGTAATTCGGGTTCCTCTTACCCACATGCATCACTTTGCACTTGTCAACATTGAACTTCATCTGCCTCTTGGACGCCCAATCCCCCAGTCTCGCGAGGTCCTCCTGTAATCTTTCACACTCCTCCTGCGACTTGACGACCCTGAATAACTGTCATCTGCGAATTTAATTACCTCACTAGTTACGCCCATCTCTAGGTCATTTATAAATATGTTAAAAAGCAGCGGTCCCAGCACAGACCCCACTAACTACCATTCTCCATTGAGAATACTGACCTCAATCCTACTCTCTGCTTCCTATCTCTCAACCAGCTCTTAATCCATAGTAATACCCTACCTCCGATCCCATGACTCTCCAGTTTCCTCTGGAGTCTTTCATGAGGCACTTTGTCAAATGCCTTGTGAAAATCCAGATACACAATATCAACCTGCTCCCCATTGTCCACATGTTTGTTCACCCCCTCAAAAAAATGCAGTAGATTAGTGAGGCAAGACTTCCCTTCACTAAATCCGTGCTGACTTTGTCTCATCAGCCCATGTTTTTGTATGTGCTCTGTAATTTATTCTTAATAGCCTCTACCATTTTGCCCAGTACAGACGTCAGCCACACCGGTCTATAATTTCCCAGATCTCCTCTGGTACCTTTTTTAAAAATCAGCGTAACACTGGCTACATCAGACGAGGGCGGGCCAGGGAGGAAAGGAGGGAAGTCCGAAGGGAGGCGATCAGCTGTTGTCTGCTGCAGCGCCTTCACACGGAGGTGAGAGGTGCTATGAGGGCCTGGCCCAGTGACAGACGGAGGGGGGCGGTGCCTCGGGAAGCTGTCATTTCAATGCAGGGGAGGGGGGATGGGCAAAGGACATCCAAAGGCATAGCTCATCTTTTTTTAATTATATATATATATATATATATAGTGAAGGACGACCTCGGGGGGGGGGGGGGGGGGGGCTGAGCTAAACGCACTGTGAGAGACTTCCAGGTCTCTCAGCTGAGTGAAGCACGTCCATTAAGGATGTCCCTGATGAGCACTTTTTTCCCCAATTTTTTTTTTGTAACATTTCAATCCCACGCAGCCCCACCGACACGTACAGACCTCTCGTTAGATTTTCCAGCGTGAAGGCAATCAGAAAAGGTTACTGCATCTCATTACAATGGGGTTTCTACACAATTTGCTCATCTGCATTCCGTTTTCGTTAGCTGCTAACGTCATCAGAAAATGGCCTTTAGTGCATGCCGGGGTTTACTACTTGCTCGTTAATGGCTCGTTAAGTTTAGTGCATCTGGTCCTAAGTCTAGTATTTTTCCTTCTCTTGTCAGCTCTTGAACCAGCTGTTCCATGAAGCTGTCCTTGATTTCATCAAGAAATGTTATCTCCCTGGCGTGTATCGATGTTACATTAACCCAGTATATATCCGGATAATTGAAATCACCATTATTACATTGCCCATTTTATTTGCTTCCCTAATTTCCTTTGACATTGCTGCGTCCGTCTGCTCGTCCTGGCCAGGCAGGCGGTAGTACACTCCTATCACCATTTTTTTCCCCTTTTCACGTGGAATTTCGATCCACAAAGATTCCAATAGGGGTTTTGTAGCCTGCAATATTTGCAGCCTGAGTCAAGGTTCTCAATATACAGTGCTACCCCTCCTCCAATCCTATCTACCCTATCACTACGATATAATTTGTAGCCCAGTATGACTGTGTCCCACTGGTTATCTTCCTTCCATCAGGTCTCAGAGATGCCTATATCATCCAATTTTTCATTGTGTACAATGTATTGCAGCTCTCCCATCTTATGTCTCAGGCTCCTTGCATTTGTGTATAGACATTTCAATGCATGCTTATTACTCAGTTTTATATCACGTTTAATACGTTATCTTCTGTCTGGTTATTAATTTTACTTAAGGCCATCTGATCCACTACAGTCTCTTTGACATCCTTACTTACTAGGAACTTTTTCTTCCCTGTTTGGGTGATATCCTCAAAAGATACCTTATCCTGAACCATGCGCTTTGAGCGACTGTCGGCCTTCCCCCCGTTTCTAGTTTAAAAGCTGTTCTAGTTCCTTTTTAAAATGTTGATGCCAGCAGCCTGGTCCCACCCTGGTTAAGGTGAAGCCCATCAAATCGGAATAGGCTCTCCCTTCCCCAGAATGCTACCCAGTTCCTAACAAATCCAAAACCCTCATCCCCACACCATCGTCTCATCCACGCACTGAGACTCCGGATCTCTGCCTGTCGCTTGGGCCCTGCACGTGGAACAGGTAGTATTTCAGAAAATGCTACCCTAGAGGGTCTAGATTTGAGCTTCCTTCCTAAAAATCTAAATTTGGCTTCCAGAACATCTCCCACATTTTCCTACGTCGTTGGAACCCACGTGTACCAAGACAGCCGGCTCCTCCCCAGCACTATCTAAAATCTTGTCTAGGTGCCGTGTGAGGTCCGCCACCTTCGCATCAGGCAGGCAAGTCACCAGTCGATCCTCACATCCACCCAGCTATCTACATGCCTAATGATTGAGTCTCCAACAACGGTTCTCTCTCTCTTTTCCCCTGTGGGCTGTAATCGGAAACATATCCTCGGTGCAAGAGGATAATACATCCTCTGGTGGGCAGGTCCTGGGTACAGGAGTACTTCCTACTTCATCAGGGCAATGTTCTCCTTCTAGGAGACCTCTCTCCTCTGAAGTAGCACAGGGGCTACCCGACTGGAGGTGGGAGCTCTCTACAACATCCCTGTAGGTCTCATCTATGTACGGTTCTATCTCCCTCATCTCTACCAAGTCTTGTACTCTAGCCTCGAAAGAACGGACCTGCTCTCTGAGAGCTAGGTGTTCTTTGCACCAGGCACACAAATATGACTTCACACCAACTGTGAGATAATCATACAAGTGACACTCAGTGCAAAAGACTGGGTAGCACCCCTCTTTGCTGCTGGACTACTGACTCCATCTCTTAATATATTGAAATACTCATATATTAATAACAATCTACAAAATTAAGGATGTTGGATAGACAAAGTGTCTTTAGGATTTTAATATGATGTATTTTGTTTTGTTAATCCTGTTTGGATATACTGAATGTACTGAGACTTTGTGAGAGCAGCACTTGCTTATTACCTTAATTAGAACACTGACTTCATCCCTAGTATAAATATTTTTTAGGGCATTACAAAAATGCTATACAATATTCTATTCCAATAATAATGTAATGAATCACAGCTTAAAAAAAAGAGAGACACATATTGAGGTCTTGCATAACTCCTGAAAAGGATTCTGTGCCAAGAGGGAAAAATGGAAATAAGAGTAAACAAGATCACCAAGAACAAAAACTGGAGAAAACGTTTGGCAATGGACAGCGTTTAATTTCACAACACTCAAATCTATAAAAACAGCTAGTCTATATGTGAACCAATAGCATTGAAAAATAAAAATTTGTTTTTGTCCTGCTGAGAGTGAAAGTTCACATTAGTGCCTGTTTTCTGTGCCTTTAAATGTAAGCGTTTCAGTTTTTTCTCTCTCTTGGAAGGCTTATATTTAAGCGCAAGAAACACGAGTCAACATGTCCTTTCACTTTCGGGTTTGCTTTGATTCGCACACATTCGTCTCTTAGCACCAGCACTTAGGGGCTTGAACAGGCTTCCTTCTACTTCAAAATTAAATAAAAAATCGACAGAGTTTCAAGAAAGAATTGTGAGAAATCCTCTTTTCAAAACACCCTAGAGTCGAATTGGCAGTAGAGGAGAAGGTGACAGGAGAGATTTATCTACAGAGCAGAGTACACGAGGGGGGGTGGGTGTAGGGAGAGAGAAGAGTGGAGAAGTACTGGGGAGCAGCAGAATGAATGCACTTATAGGTCAGCAAGAGAAGTTTGAACTGACTGCAGAAACGGATAGGGAGCCAGTGAAGTGACTTGAGGAGAGGGCTAATGTGAGCATAGCGACTTTGGCGGAAAATGAATAGCGCAGCAGAGTTCTGGACTGATTGAAGAGGAGAGAGATGGCTAAGTGGGAGGCCAGTGAAAAGCAGGTTGCAATAATCTAGGCGAGAGGTGACAAGTGGATAAGGGTTCTGGTAGAGTGCTCAGAGATGAAGGGACAGATTTTGCTGATTTTAAAGAGAAAGAAATGACAGGTTTAGCTAGTCTAACCCTATTATTAGGCCCAGCCTATGCCATCCTGCTATGCTAATTACTTGCTAAAGACCATGGGAGTTAGCTCGGCCAACTCCCACAGTTCACAGTGATGCCAGATATTCAATGCCAGGCTGTTTCCAGTGACCGGCATTGAATATCCAGTTTATTTTTTAGCTAGTTTCAACATTCAGTTTTGGAGGCTGCATCTTGCTAAGGATGTAAAAAGAATTGAAGCAATGCAAAGAAAAGCTACAAGAATGGTATGGGATTTGCATTACAAGACGTATGAGGAGAGACTTGCTGACCTGAACACGTATACTACTACTACTAAGCATTTCTATACCCTGGAGGAAAGGAGAAACAGGGGTAATGTGATACAGACGTTCAAATATTTGAAAGGTATTAATCCGCAAACGAACCTTTTCCGGAGATGGGAAGGCGGTAGAACTAGAGGACATGAAATGAGATTGAAGGGGGGCAGACTCAAGAAAAATGTCAGGAAGTATTTTTTCACGGAGAGAGTGGTGGATACTTGGAATGCTCTCCCGTGGGAGGTGGTGGAGATGAAAATGGGAACGGAATTCAAAAAATGTGTGGGATAAACATAAAGGAATCCTGTTCAGAAGGAATGGATCCTCAGAAGCTTAGCGGAGATTGAGTGGCAGAGCTGGTGGTGGGAGGCGGGGCTAGTACTGGGCAGACTTCTACGAACTGTGCCCTGAAAATGGCAGATACAAATCAAGGTAATATTCCCCCCCCCCCCCCCCCCCCCCCCGATATAACTGGTTAGCTGTTAGCCACTGAATATTGCCAGATAGCCTGTTATGGGGCATTTAACCGGCCAGGTGCTGATACTGACCAGCTAAATGCTTTTGAATAATCAGGGGGGGGGGGGTCTTTGGTTGTTCAATTCTGCCCCTTTAACAAAAGGATTAAAACTGCAGCACTTACTGCATTTAAAATTCTATTGGTGTAAGTGGCCCATGTTTTTTTTTTTTTATGCAGCTGATGCCCTTGAGATAGGCTGCTTTAATCTGGAGAGAAATTTTACTACATACAAACTTGGCACAAACATTTTACATAAGTGCAAACTGCTTGTCTCTAAGCCAGTTCCCTAAACTTTTGTACATAAATCAGAAAACAAACTGTTCATGCAGGAAACGCCTGAACAAAGCATGCTGCCTTTGTGTTTTGTATCCCATGCAAGCATGAGATAACTTTGATTGGCCAACAGAAATAGCCTCCAGCCAGCAAAGAAAACAAACAGTTTTACTTCAAGTACTAGCTAATAATTCTGAGCAAGTTATGCAATGTGCTTTTGGGTTTACTGAAGTCATGAACTTGCAAAGGCCAAAATAGCATATTACTGCTAATGTTAAATTTTTGTTATGGGAATTAACACACAAAGGTTACAAGCAATTAGGTTATATGGAATGTTAGTCTGACAGTACTTTAATGTTTGCACTATGTCTGACCTTTTTAAGCAGCACCAGTATTTTCTGCTTATACCAGGCTTCTGTCTGACACATCCAATGCATATCCAGGTTAGGAAGTGATTTACTAAGCATATGTAAAGTAAGTTACTTACCTATAAAATGGCAGGTGTTCTCAGAGAACAGCATGACTTGAATCCTCATACACAGGGACTCCCTAGCTATGGGCTGCGTTTTCAACCCAAAAAAAAAGAAAACCCCACGTCATGTTGCAATAGGCAAACACCAATATTTTGGGGGGCAACGGGGAGTTTTTTTTTTTTTTTTGAAAGGCAGCCTGAAAAGAGAAAAGCCTGGCGAGATGAAGTTAGATTCTAAACCCCAAATAACTTATGGAGGGCTATCTGGCCAGAGTACTTAAGTGTAGCCATACTGGGACAGACCAGAGGTCCATCAAGCCCAGCATCCTGTTTCCAACAGTGGCCAATCCAAGTCACAAGTACCTGGCAAGATCCCAAAACAGTACAATGCATTTTATGCTGCTTATCCTAGAAATAAGCAGTGGATTTTCTCTAAGTCCATCTTAATAATAGCTTATGGACTTTTCTTTTAGGAAGCTATCCAAACCTTTTTTAAACCCTGCTAACTGCTTTTACCACATTCACTAGCAACAAATTCCAGAGTTTAATTACATGTTGAGTGAAGAAATATTTTCTCCGATTTGTTTTTAAATTTACTACTACTTCAGCAAAATCAAGGGAGAGTGAGCACAGTTCACTGCACTATATAAAATTCACAAAACAGACCTGGGGAGCGCCTCAAGAAGCAAGGAAAAGAATGACAGTCTGAGGACTATAACCCACCGACTGGCACTTACAAGGAGAACTTTGACGACATCCTTTTGCAGATAAGTTGAATCCTCAGAGAATACTATACGATATAATAAACTTTAGTGTTACAGAAAATTGGATAAGACTTTGATCAACACAATAGTAATTGGTATGCAGGTAGGAGCCCAATAGTTCTATGATGGAGGGCTAAGGCGCTATTTAAAGAGCTATTCATCAGCTCAATGATACGCACCCAGTTTCTCAGCACTATCACATATTTAAAAAAACACATTGAATAAGTGAAATTGGTTTCTGTAATTTTTGTAATATTTTATAAACAGAATTGTATACGTAATCCATTGTTGCACTGGAAGCCAGTGCTCAAACTGCAGCAAGGGTGTCACCCAGTCAAGTTTGTATGGTCTATGGAGTAATTGTACAGCAACATTCTGAATCAACTGCCGCTGTTTGATTTCCCTCTGGCAACACCCCCCACCCCCCCTTTAGGAGTACATTACAATAATCTATGCGTGTGAGGACAAATGCATCCTGACCAAATAGATGTTGGACTAACCAGAGGTGTTGTAAATGGAAAAAGTATGTCTTAACCGAGGTGGTCAAGGCGCTATTGGAACTTATGAACATGTATTGTGTTCATGTCCTAACTTACAGTTGTTTGGAGGGCAGTGTGGGACAAAATCATGCATTTACTGCATATAACAGGATCTTAATTACTGATCTAGAAATCTGTGGGTCTGGAAAGTTTACTGTCGACAGGCCAGGACCAGTTACTTGATTTGACCTACTGGAAGAATTATTTGTTGTTAGAAGCTTATTGGTGGAACACTGTCCATATCGCAGATATGAAAAGGAAGCAGAGGATAGGATTGCTCCGAGTGAGATTAAGCACTGCAAGTGAGATGCTGGATAATTACGTCTGGGGCAACAAAATTCACTATAAAAGATTGTGTCACAATACTTGGCTATTATTCTGTTTAACTGTAACTTTCATTAAACTGAATAAAATGTACCCCCCCCCCCCCGTTTACTAAGCTGCACACAATGCAGACAGAGCCCAAAGTGAATGGGCTGTGTCGGCAGTAACGAAAGGCAGCCGCTAGTGCGGTTTAGTAAACAGGAGAGGTTAATAGTAAGGTGGATATTACTAGGGCCTGGAGCTCACTAGCCATGAATGATGAAGTTAACCATTACCAAAAATAGGGCCTTCCAGATCAAGTAGCAGGTATCTAGTGGCCAAAAAGGAGCTTTCATCAGTTGAGTAAGATAAACTTTAAAGTCCCATGACACTGTGGGAGACTTCATGAAGCAAATAACTAAAGGCTATAGAGAGGTGGGTTTACCCTATACGCTCCAATTTCACTATTATGAGCTCTGAGTTGGTCTTCAGACCCACCTCTGCCTCAGGTACAAACTTAGGGCCTTGTTTACTAAGCAGCACTAGAGGCACGTTAGCATTTTTGTGCTGTGTAGATACCCATAATATTCCTATGGGCATCTACGAGGTCAGCATGTGCCAAAAACGCTAGCACACCTTAGTAAACATGGCCCTTGATTGTAAATCCTCTGGGAATAGGAAAATCCCTACTGCATCTAAATGTAACACATACCTTGAGCTACTACTGTAAAAAGGTGTGAGCTAAATGCAAATTAATAGCTATTTTTATATAATTTTTTAGTATGTCAGAACCACCAACTCCGTCAAGTGAAAATCCCACCCCTCTGAAGAGTCCACATTGTTGCGTCAAGGGACCCACTGTTCTCTTAAAAAAAAAAAAAAAACGCACACACACACACAAAACCTATAGTAGCAGTTCTATCACACCAGTTCTTGTAACCTTCCCAGATTATTTGATACTGATGCAAGCATCCATATTTCCAAGCAGTTAATCATGACATCAGACAGCAATAGTCCATTTTTTTTTAAAACACTTTCCATCTACGGAATGGAAGTTTGTTTCCAATGTTTTGCCAAAGTAATCTGGGCAGCCATATAAATATGAATCAGCAGACAATGAACCTTTTTTATTTTAACTCCTACTGCTTTTGTCTCTCAAGGGCTGCTGAATTGGGAGAAAGCCCAAAAGGCAGGTATACAAAGAAGCCCAGAAAGTCTGTTCTGGTGGACATCCCCACCATATACGGTATACACTTTCTCCAACTGTGGGCAGACCCTGTGCCAAACATTTGCAATAATTTTACACGGGTGTAATACCATTGGTAAATAATCTTGAAGCCATTTTCCACCAATGGGGGTCGCCACAGACGCTTTGAACAAATATCAAAAAGACAAAATTATTTCTTTCCTTTACTAGCAGCAGATGAATCCAGAACTGGTGGGGACGGGGGCAGAACTCACGGGGACTAACACTATCAAACTTTCTAGCATGGCATGTCAACCTAGCAGCACTATTCTTCAAGGTCCAGTGTCATCTCAACAATTTCAACCGGCGGTAAAACCAAAGCCTTAACTACAATTCTATAAACCAAACAAAAAACACTTCCTATACAACCTTCTCAAAATATTTAAAAAAAAAAAAAAAATCTTTTGACAGCAAGTTAACCAGTGGCTCCATAGTAAGGCTCGGATCTAGAGAAGATTCAATAGTAAAAATGTTATCCTGGACAGTAAAACTACTGCATATTGGTTTCAAAGAAGGAGGACCCCATCACAACACTTTAGGTTTTTTTTTTCTAAATTCAAATTTGAAAAAGTGTGACCCCACCAAATTCTGTACAATCAAAAATGACATACAAGAACAAAGGCATCAGTAGAAGACATAGAAATAAGAAGGGAGATTAACAGCATAAATATAAAAACTTGGCACTAAATCTGAAAGATCACATCCAAAAGAACACAATATTAAACAGAATGGGAGACAGAAGGCACCCCTGCGGTACCTCACATCACACCTTCCAATAAACCAATACATCATCCATCATATTCACTCATTTTGGATGATAGCTGCCATACTTTTCAGTTCTTAGTGGAGTACAATCACAAGAAGCTGAACATTATCAGCAAATACAAAAAAGTATAATCTTAAAAAACTGATACTAACATTACTATTCTATGCTAATCCATTGTTAATTGTTACCCAATACATATTTTTGAAAGAGTAACATTTAAAGGAGCCATCTAAACATTTTATCGGTCAATGAAACAGTAAAAGAGGAGATCTCTTTGCTGCCTGATACACCAGAAGTTTCTCAAATAGCTTTAATGTTCTCATGCCGCTAGAAGTAGGGAAAAAAAACATTTAAGGTCTCCTATAAAACTTGAGCTAGTAAATAAATAGTCATCAGTAATGAGGAGCTAATCCACTTAGAATAAATGTGGGATATAAATGTAACAAATAAAAATAAATATACTGCATTACAACCAATATTGATATTACATCCTTTATTTAAATAAGACCCTTGTGTTGCTTTCTCTAAAGGAAGAAACCTGGCAAACCAAAGTAGTGTATTTTAGTTTTACACCTAAGGGGGCTTCCTTTGGGGAACTGATTGAACACGCTCCATGCAAATATTGTAGCATTTGTGCACTCTCAATGTGCTCCAAATGGACAAAATCTTTGATGCATAAGACGTGTGTAGGTTGAAGTCAAAGACATTATGTAATTTGATTTTTGTAGTGTTTGTAATTATTTGTTCATGTCAGAAAGTGTACATAGTTCAGACTACTTGAACAATAAAAACATGATTGGAGCACAGGAAACATACAAATACATATCCAACGACATCTCTCTAGGTCCCTCACTGCTTATTCTTTCACTCAATTACAATAATTAATTATTGAACTTATTTCTGAAACACACCAAAGTGATGAGAGTTTTTAAGTTGACCCTTTTGAGAACAGTTTTGGATATCTGAGCTTCAGTATTAATAATTTTATTAAATGAACACACCATCATTTAACTGTGTCACCCAAATTGTCATTAATAAAGTTGGTTTATCCTTGAATGTTTTGTTATGCTTTGTAATTTTTAGAGGCACGGAAAAAAGCATTCCAAGCGATGCAAAAAAGATGCTAATGGTCTGAGACATCATGACATTCAAGAGTCATATCACCATCAAACCCTGAGGAAGGGGACCTGATCTGGCCTCCCCTTCCAACACAGGGGTTTTCCCCAGGTCCTGTGCAGACAGGGAAATTATTTCTAATTCCCCTATCTTGGCCTGCCTTGAGATTTAAAAAGTAACTTTATTCCGTCTGAAAGGAATAAAGTTAAGGCAGCCAATTCAAACAAATTTAAAACTTTTTTTTGTTAGCTCTAGAGAGTTGGGGGTACCCCTATGGCAAAAGCCCAATGGGACCTATGCCAGACAGTGGCGTACCTAGGGTAGTTGACACCCGGGGCCGGTCATTTTTTAACACCCCCCCCCCCCCCCCAAAATCCAGTACTAGGCATACCGAGAATACAAAACACTCAGGACCTATAGAGCAATTCTACCATACCATAAGCAGTACTTTGTACGAGTCACACAAGGAAAAGGAAAGCATCTTAAACAGTACAGTGAGCACTAGAACATCAAATTCACCTATTGTAAAACGAAAACAGACAGATTAGTACAGATCGTTGATCCTGCAGTCAATGCCAACCAAAAGCCATGTCTTTTTCACAAACACAGATACACCCTAATCCACTATAGAATAAGTAATCATAAACTTTCTATTTAGACAAAAATTAAACTGAACCCCCGATGCCAGACTCTGCATACAATGCAACACCACAGAAACAGAAAATGTCCCCTAGTACTGTGCTAAATATAAAGACAGCAGATGTAAATTTGAAAAAACTAACAAATACCAATCACCTCTTTACAAATTAACAAATAGAAATAAAACAAATACAGAAAATAAAACCATTTTACTAGATTAATACATTTAGCTTCCAGAGGCCAAAATCTCCTTCCTCAGGTCAGTACAGTAAAGTGCTGTTACAGTATCTTATCCTGACCTGAGGAAGGGGGTTTTGTTCTCTGAAAGTTAAGTCAAAATGTATTAAAATTAGTCCAATAAAAAGCTTACCTTATTTACATGTTCTATTTTTAAACAACACAGCTACAATACTATATCCTAAAGCAAAATAATAAAAATATATATTTACAGTTTGTTGTCTCTGGTTTCTGCTTTCCTCATCTTCTTTTCACTGTCTTCCTTCCATCCAGGATCTGTCTTTGCTCTCTCTCTGCCACCCAGTGTCTGCCCTCTCTAATGTCCCTTCCATTCACTGTCTGCCCTCTCTCTCTCTGCCCCTTCCATCCACTGTCTGCCCTCTCTCTGCCCCTTCCATTCACCATTTGCCCCAGTCTGCCCTCTTTCTCTCTCCCCCTTCCACCCACCATCTGACCTCTCTGCCCCTTCAATCCATCTGCCCTCCCTCTCCCATCCATCCAGGGTCTGCCCTCCCTCATGCTCCCCACTTCCTTCCAGGGTCTGTTGTCCCCTCTCTCTCTGCCCCCCCTTTTCAGCCCCCAGTTCCACCTGCCCCTAGTTCCAGCCCCAGTCCACATCTCCCACCGGCCCCGCTTTTCAGCCCCACTATCCCACCAGTCCCCAGCCCTTTTCTCCCATCAGTCCCCCCAGCCCTTTTCTCTCACCAGTCCTGAGCTTCAGCCTCAGCCCGTTCTCCCTGTCCCTTTAAAGCCCACAGTTTCAGCCCCTGCCCCGTTTCAGCCCACAGTTCTAGCACTAGCCCCCTTATCCCAAATACCCTCCTTTTCAGCCCCCAGGTCCAGCCCCCTTCATCCACCACATGCTTTGCAACCCCCCCTTTTCAGCCCCAGACCCATTCTCCCACCTGCCCCAGGCATGGACCCATTCTCCCTCCTGCCCCCTTGTCAGACCCCAGTTCCAGCTTCAGACCCCTTCTCCCCTCTGAGCACCCCCACCCCTCCCCAATCCCCTTCTCCCCTGTGAGCACCCCTCTCAGCTCCCCCACCCCTCCCCAGTTCCCTTCTCCCTTCTGCGAACCCCTCTGAGTTCCCCCCACCCCTCCCCACTCCCCTTCTCCCTTCTGCGAACCCCTCTGAGCTCCCCCCACCCCTCCCCAGTTCCCTTCTCCCTTCTGCGAACCCCTCTGAGCTCCCCTCACCCCTCCCCAATTCCCTTCTCCCCTCTGAGCTCCCCCACCTCCTTCTCCCATCTGAGCCCCCCCCCCTCCGTGGAGAGCGACAGAGCCCTCTTCTCCTGCCACCATCCTGCGTTTTTTTTTTAAAATCCATGCAGCGACGCAGGCAGCGCCTCGTGTCTGCCCTGCTGTGTGCTGTCAAAAAAGAAAATCGCTTCGCCGGCATCGGGCCTTCTCTCGCTATGTCCCGCCCACTTTTGAGGTAACTTCCTATTTCCTCGAGGGCGGGACATAGCGAGAGAAGGCCCGATGCCGGCAAAGCGATTTTCTTTTTTGACAGCACACAGCAGGGCAGACACGAGGCACTGCCTGCGTCGCTGCATGGATTTAAAAAAAAAACGCAGGATGGTAGCAGGAGACGACGGAGCACCCCCCACCCGCCGACACCCGGGGCGGACCGCCCCCACCGCGGTACGCCACTGATGCCAGATAGGGCACATGGTCGGGGAGGGGAGCAGGAGAGGGCAAAATTCCCCAGGCCCAAGCTCCAAGGAGGGCCCAGCACCAGGGTTTGTCTCCCTCCTGCTCCTGTTGGGACCCAGGTGACTGCATTAACACGATAACCTGGTCCTGGCACACAGGAGCAGGAGAGACACAGACCCTGACTTCGGGCCTCCCTTGGAGGCCAGGGAGGAGCATATGAACTGACGTGGGAAGGTAGGGGGTGGAGGGAGGTAGTGGCAGCAGCTGCGTCCCGAATGGGGCGCCGGCCCTGGTCAGGACCATCCCAAGGGTATCTGATATCCTAGGTGAAAGTTCAACCATGCACTCTCCCCCCCCCCCCCCCCCCCAAAAACAAAACAAAAAAAACAAGGTGTTCACCACCACTCCCTCAGCCCAAACTGCTCACCCTCATCTGTTCTCTACCTGCTCCCCACGCCCCAACATGTTCAACATCTTCCTATAAGGGGTACAGTCTGGTCACCTAAGAATTCAGTGTAAAATAACTAATGCAGATTTACATTCAGGGTTTGAGATGAAGTAAAATGTGTTAAAGTTCCTTATGCGTAGAAACAGCATCAAATCAAACACACAAGTGGGTGACATCTCAGCACCAATATGGAACACCTTTTCCTATGCCTTCAGTGTCTCAGATCCAGAAGCTGTAGAAAGCTTCAATCTGTGGATATTTAAAGTTGCTTCTAACATCGCTGAGTAGATGCCACAGTGGTCCACATCACCCTTATTCCTACACTTAAGCAGATCTCGGTGACCAGTTAGGGATATTTTCTGATTGTAGTCTAAGCAACACTTTGAAGCTGCTGGTTCTCTACCACTATTTAAAAAGAAAAAAAAAAAAACTGACAACGATTTTTGGACAGAAGCCTGAGCTACAAAAAAGGGAAACTAGAACTAGCCTGTCAAACTATCTTTTTTTTTTCATAAGGAGAAAGAACACACTAGAAATATTGCCACACAAATCCTGTAAGCAAGAAGTAGCCCTGAATTACTATGGTAACAAAAACTACACCACCAAAGAACCTCAAACAGAAAAATGACAAATTGAAGTTAAAGGTCTGCAGCTGAGGGGAAATGCTGTGCATGCTAAAATGTGCCTTCAAGATTTTTTTCTTTTACACATCTTCCATGCATGTTGGTTTTCTAAGAAAAAAAAAAAAAAGTTACCTGTGTAACAGAGGTGATTGTGTCAGCTCTGCAACAGGCAGATGGGGCATAAGCCTAAAGCACAAGAATGAGGGCCAGCAGAGCATCTTCAGCATGCTCAAGCACCTTCCGCCAGCTGCTGCTGTCCCCAAAACTCAAAGGAGTGCTGTGTGAGCCATGTAGGTACACAGTTCCTGCACTGAAGCATTGCTTTGTCCCAGCCTAAGAGGCGGACTGGACACGGCAGCGCAGGTCTATGCTGGCAAAACGCTATTAGTGCTCACTCTATTCTTGGAGCCAGAGCAGGAAGATGTAGGGGCTCTGAATGGGTGAGGAAAGATGCTGAACTATGAGGCAGGGGTAGGGCCTCGAGCCGTCCCTGGAGAGGAAGCACAGCTTAAGGTTCGCCTAGGATGTCGCGATACCCTTGGCCAGCCCTGTGAGGTGAAATGCTCAATACTACTTGAGGGTGCTTAAAAGGACCAATTAGAAAGCAGGAGAAACCAAAAGGGCTTGCATGGAAGCAAAAGATTGAAGAGTCAGTTGTTTAGATCATTCTATCAGGAACTTACCTGTGTTGACTGTATCACTGTGAGGTCATTAATGCAGCTAAATCCTGCTCCCATGGCAGAGCGGAGTCCTGCTGTTCCAAAAGTCAACCTACGGCATAAGCGATCACGTAGTTCTTTATTCATACCATTCCGAAGCAAGTTTTCAATCTGGGCTCTTGTTTTAGGATTCTGAAAGATGAACAGCACAGAAAAAAATTCAGAAATTCAAACTAGCTGATAATGGCTATTAACATACTCCTGAATCATCCAGAACACAACTAGCATTTGGTACAAAATTTTTTCTTGAATTCTCAAACAGAACCAACAGGGCCTACTTTCCGAGACATGCATGCATCTGTGTGCCTGTACCTACGTGGATTCAGAAACATATAGCACTCCTTTCAACCCTTGAAATCTCCTGAAAATTTAGTGTGGATCAAATGCCAAACCAAAATCTTTCTGAACTGCCATAACTGCAAAATATATGAATCCCCCACCCCTGACGTAGCCCTTGTGTGGGCGAAACACATCCAGTGTCTTTTTTTTTTTTATGTTTTATCTGTTTTAGTGAATGAACCTTGGAGAGAAAAACCGATTTACTGTTTCTTTCCCAACACAGTGTCCCTGTAGGCATCTTGGACCCTGAGCCATGCCAAGACTGCTCCACAACCCACCCTCCTTAGGGCCTCTGACAAGTCTAACCACCTGTTGGAGTCAATCTGACTCCATGGCACCCAGGGGGCACTGATGAAACTTCTACCAGCTCTTAAGTCGCAAGGTGCAAAGGAAACATGGTTCTCCAGCAGGCTGCAGCTGTTCTGGCTGCACAACCAAAAGGATGGCAGCAAAATGGCACAGCTGCTGTTCTCAAAAGCAATGGACCACTTGGTCCTGTGCCTGAGACTGAAATCACATCGGGAATTACCCAAGTCCAGCCCCCCCCATGGCCATTTCCAAGTCAGAAATGGCACACCAGTAGGCATGCCCGTGCATACCTGAAACTGCAGTCTGGAACTCACTCGGCTTTCTGCTGTGCCCCTGCTTGTTCCTCCAGGTGTGGAAGGCCTGAACTCCACTGACAAACAAGGGAATAAACTAAGCTAGGCAGCCAGATTTTTTTTTTTTAACTGCTGCCTAGTTCTGCAGGGAGACCTGGGGGGCCCACACTACTCGCAGGCAAGATCTCTGTAGAGCCTGAACCTTAACTCACACCAAGCTAGCACCAGAGGCAATGACTTAGGGCAGTGGTGACTTGTGTTTTACTAGGGTAAGATCATTAGGCTCAACCTCAAATGCAGGCCTTACCCTGTGCTATGGGGAGCTAGACATCTGATCTGTGCACCTGCCCAAACAGCATCTGCTGAAAGTTGAGAAATACTAGAGTTCCAGAAGGCAACAGCCTATAAAACTAGTGATATCACTGACATTATCTCTACCTCCAAATCCTGGTAGGAAAGGGGCAAAATACACTTGTTCAGACTGGTATGACAGAGACAATAAGGAGTAACCAACACTCTCTTCAAACAGTTAGAATGGATGAAATTATTTTGTTATCGGAGTAAAAAGAACATAGTACATTTAATAACAGGCTGCCTTTAATTTCTTAAACGCAAATGAAAAGCAAAGTACAAGAAATACCGTTTGCGTATTAGAATAAGTTTACAATGAATAAAGGCAATCTACTCCATTCAAATAACAGGATAACCCCTCCCCCCAGTCCATAAAAGAGGTAACAAATTAAGTCCATCCCTCATTTAAAGCACTTTTCACCCAGCTATCACGATTGCTTATTTCTGATCTGACGAAGAAAGGCAACCTTCGAAAGCTAATCAAGAAATGTATTAAGTTATGTCCAAAAAAAAGGTATATTTTCTTTTCCATGTTTTATTTTGTTTGATTTCTATTGATAACCTTAAGAGTGGACTAACACGGCTACCACACCTCTCTACACCCAGTTTACAAAAGGCAGCCTAAACATCCAGGCTAGAAGCATTAAAAACCCTTATTTAGTTGAACAGCTTATTTGGAATCACTGCATAAAAGTGCTTTAAGTTTACATACACCTTAAAAGAAAGCGATTTCAAGAACACTGCACAGAACGGGGGGGGGGGGGGGGGGGGGGGTGGCTATACATAGACAGATCACATGGCAAAGACTTGCACACCCCATGCTATCATGGCAAACAGGATGCTGCACAAGTCGCTGTCTGTAATGGGCAACAAGAGATGTCCACACCCTTATCACCTCTCACTTGGATTATCGCAATTTACTTTTCACTGGTCTTCCGCACAGCCATCTCTCTCCTCTCCAATCTGTCCAAAATTCTGCAGCACCACTTATTTTTCGCCAAAATCGTTATACCCACACTATCCCACTCCTCAAATCACTTCACTGGCTCCCTGTCCGCTTCCGCATTTAGTTTAAACTTCTCATACTGACCTTTAAATGCATCCACTCTGCAGCCCCCCATTACCTCTCCACTCTCAACTCTCCCTACATTCCTCCTCGTGAACTCCGCTCTCTGGACAAATCTCTCTCGCCCTCCCCCTTCTCCTCCACCGCTAACTCCAGGCTTCGTCCCTTTTCCCTCGCGGCACCTTATGCCTGGAATGGACTTCCTGAGCCTGTACGTCTAGCTTCATCTCTACCTGTTTTCAAATCTATGCTGAAAACCCACCTTTTCACTGCTGCTTTTGGCTCCTAGACCTCATTTGCCCTCCCTCGTTCCTTCCTTCTCACCCAGTACTTCCCTCATCTGTAACTGTCTTGCCTGTCTGTATTATTTTTAGATTGTAAGCTCTATTGAGCAGGGACTGTCTCTGTGTGTCAGGTGTTCAGCGCTGCATGCGTCTGGTAGCGCTATACAAATGTTAATAATAATAGACTTCCTGAGCCTATAGGTCTAGCTCCATCTCTACCTGTTTTCAAATCTATGCTGAAAACCCACCTTTTCACTGCTGCTTTTGGCTCCTAGACCTCATTCCTTCCTTCTCAGCCAGTACTTCCCTCATCTGTAACTGTCTGTATTATTTGTCGATTGTAAGCTCTATTGAGCAGGGACTGTCTCTGTGTGTCAGGTGTTCAGCGCTATACAAACGCTAATACTAAAGGTCATGGTGGACCCACCTTATCCCAGCTGAGCCACTGCCAGACGGCGGTGTCGAGCTGCGGGTCCCCCGTGGAGCAGGGGATGAGCAGGTTGGAGTTTTCATCTCCTACTACGCAGTCTTCCATGCTGACACCGGAGCCTGCACTGCACACTATTAATAAACGCTCCCGAGCTCTTCAGCAACAGCCAGTACTCCCTGCCCGCGTGCTGCGCCCAGCATCGCCTCGCGCCCGCCGCTTCCCTCTTTCCGTCCCGTTACACTCCCCACCCCGCCCCCCCAACAGCAGCAGCAGCAGCAGCAGGGGAGGAATCGCCCACTCGCCAGTTACGCAGCGACCGCACGTTCCTCTTGAAAACGGAGGAGATACAGAGGTGGGCGTGGGGGGGGGGAGGGGTGATGCTCGAACCCCACCGCTCCGCAGCGCGAGACGAGGCACTTAACGGCTCTCTCTCTCTCTCTGTCTCGCCGGCGTCTGAGAGCCCAACCACCACACAAAATAAGCGGGGAGGGGAAAAAAAAAACACTATCCAACAACAAAGGATAACCTTCAAAATAAATAGATATAGGCGAAGATAAAAGTAATTCACGCGGTGTACACACTATAAACAAGCGAGGCGGCTAATAATACGCACGCGCGAGCCCTGGAGCGCTCGAAAAAAGCGCCTGCTGGCTCTACTCGGCGCGTCTTTAAAAACCACCAGACACAGCTGCGCGCGCGTGCCAAGAAAGGCTCAGCTGCCGGACGCGCTGTAAACAGAAGGCAACCGCCAGGCGCATGTGCAGGAGAGGGGGCAAGCAAGGCTTGCTGGGAAATGTATTTTCGTCCAACCTCCTCGGCTCATCCTAGTGCTGTTGGAGTATCGAAGGGAAGACTACGATGCCCACAAGGCCCTGTTTTCTGATGCTCGCCTTTTTGCTTTGTGTGAAGACTAGTTTCCTAGCAACTGTCTGTGTCGATTATGTAATGGGGCCAAATGAGGTATTTTTGGTTTAGTTGGTTCTGCCAGACAAAACATGCTGGGTTTTGCTGTTGTGGGAGATGTGACTTAGTTGCGAAAGCGTGAGAAAGAAACGCGATATCGTTTTTTTTTCCTCCCACGGGGAAAGTTAAGCTTTTCTAGATGTTACATATATGTTACCTCCTGCATTCTAGGGGGCTTTTATTCCCCCCCCCCCCCTCATTCTAATTATCCAATTAATTAACCCGTCAAACATTGTTTTTGTTCGCCCTCAGATCTCTTAAATATTATTCGACTGCATCTGCGATTTTTGCGCGAGGCTGAAGCTCACATTATAGGTGAACTTCTCATTTGATTAAAACTGCTGAAGAGTTGCCCAACAAAAGAAAAAGTGCAGACTGGGGAAAAAAGTGCAAAATGTAGACACAGATAATGTTGCAAAGGCCATTAAAACAGTGGTGCAGCGACATTTTGGGTGGGTCCAGAGGCTGAGCTAATATAGGTGGGCACTGTGTATATAGGTATGAGTAGTGTTTCTTGGGATACTACAAAATAAAGCCTTAGAATGCACTTGATGATGGATTTCTAAGTATTTATTTATTTATTTGCATTTGTATCCCACATTTTCCCACCTATTTGCGGGCTCAGTGTGGCTTGCAATACATTGTAAAAGATGGAAGTGCAGTTGGTTGCAGTACACTTATGGGTTACATAGTGAAGAATTATATAAGACAGAGTAAGTTCAGGATATTCTTGGGGTATCGAACAGTGGAATATAACAGGGGTGAGTTGAGAGGGGGGCAAAACATAATCGAGGGAACAGGGAGGTCTGACAATTTTATCAGTGGGTAGGGTTTAAGAGTGGTGAGAGCGCGGGAGTAGAGGTTCAGAGAGTGTATTGGTGCGTGTCTATGAGATTGTATGGGCTTTATGTGTTTTGATCCTTGCCGTAGATTTTCTCGAAGAGATAAGTCTTTAGTAGTTTGCGGAAGTCGGTCAGTTCGTAGGTCATTTTCAGGCTGCGGGGTAGTGTATTCCAGTATTTTGTGCTCATGTATGTGAAAGTCGATCCGTGCAGTGCTTTGTATTTTATGCCTTTGCACTTAGGGAAATGGAGATTGAGGGAGGATCGGGACGATCTTTTAGCGTTTCTGGGTGGCAGGTCAATTAGGTCGGACGTATGCAGGGGCTTCACCATGAATGATTTTGTGGACTAAGGTGCATACTTTAAAAGTGATGCGTTCCTTGAGTGGTAGCCAGTGTAATTTCTCCCATAAGGGTTTTGCACTTTCGTATTTTGGTTTTCCGAAGATGAGTCTGGCTGCTGTATTCTGGGCTGTTTGAAGTTTCTTCAGTATTTGTTCCTTGCGTCCTGCGTATGAGTTGCAATAGTCCAGGTGACCGAGTACGAGTGATTGCACTAGACTGCGGAAGACAGATCTTGGAAAGAATGGTCTAATTCTTTTCAGTTTCCACATGGAGTAGAACATTTTTTTTTTGTTGTGTTGTTCACATGAGTCTCGAGAGTTAGGTGGCGGTCGATAGTGACTCCAAGGATTTTTAAGGTTTCTGAGATAGGCAGATTTAGTTTAGGTGTGTTGATGGCGGTAAATTTGTTCGTGTTGTATTGGGAGGTAAGTATGAGGCATTTAGTTTTTTCTGTATTCAGTTTCAGTCGAAATGCATCTGCCCAGGTATTCATGATGTGTAGACTTTGGCTGATTTCGTTAGAGATTTCATTGATGTCTTTTTTGAATGGTATATATATCGTTACATCATCGGCATATATATGTGGATTGCGGTTATGGTTAGATAAAAGTTTTGCCAGGGGGGTCATCATTAGATTGAAAATAGTTGGTGAGAGGGGGGATCCTTGCAGTACTCCACAATCAGGTGTCCATGCAGCTGACGTAGTTGAGTTTGATGTGACTTGATATGAACGTGAGGTTAAGAACCCCTTGAACCAGTTTAGAACATTACCTCCGATGCCAAAGTATTCGAGAATGTGTAGTAGGATTTCGTGGTCTACCATATCAAAGGCACTTGACATGTCAAATTGTAGTAGGAGTATATTGGTGCCAGTTGCAATCATTTGTTTGAATTTGGTCATTAGGGTAATTAGCACTGTTTCTGTGCTATGATTTGACCGGAATCCTGATTGGGAGTCGTGTAGTATAGAGAACTTGTTGAGGTAGTTTGTGAGTTGTTTGGTAACCATCCCTTCGGTTATTTTAGTTATTAGTGGTATAGATGCTACTGGTCTGTAGTTTGTTATTTCGCTTGTGTTTTTCTTTATGTCTGCCCAACAGCTGCCCTGCATCAACATAAACCACATACATAATGGAACACAGATATTTTTAAATATAGTTACATTATGGCCCAAGGCCCACCCAAAAATAGTGGATTGCAATCACATCATTGCCGTAGCTGAGGACATGGATCTTCTTTTCTCACCCCCAACGCAAAGTGTCTAGTTTAAATTAAGGGTGCTGGCCGGCAGCGATTCACAGAGAACCACTCTGGAGCCTTCCCTCTGCAACAATCCACCCTCGTGGAAACAAAAAGTTGCATCAGAGAGAGCGGGTCGCGGCAGAAGGAAGGCCCCAGAGCAGTCCTCCGTCTGTGAATCACTGTCAGCCTGTACCCTTAATTTAAACTAGAAGCAGCACATCGAGAGTGAGGGAGGAAATTGTATTTCCATCATCCACAATGTATTGTAAGCCACACTGAACCCGCAAATAGGTGGGAAAATGTGGGATACAAATGCAATAAATAAATAATAAAAATAATGCTGACCTGTGGGGCAGGCTGGAAGTGAGTGGCTGTACAGGGTGGGAGAGGGGCAGTCTGGGAGACAGTGGCTGCACCTGCAGGGGGGGCTGGAGGCGGAAGGGAAGGGAAAGAGGTTCTGGACCTACAAAAGGGGTGTTGGCTGGAGGGAGAGAGGTCCTGGACCTGCAAGGGGGGAGGGATGGCTAACTGGCTAGAGGGAAGGGAGCCAGGTTTGGGACCTTAATGGGGAGGAGTTGCTGGCTGGAGGGAAGGGAGAGGGTTTTGGACTTGCAAAGGGGGAGGTGGCTAGCTGGAGGGAAGGAAGAGTTCTGGACCTGCAAGGAGGGGGTGGCTGGCTGAAGGCAAGGAAAAGAGGTGCTGGACTTGCAAGGGGGGGAGGACGATGGAAGGAAGGGAGAGAGGTGCTGGACCTGCGAGGGGAGAGGCTGGGGGCTGGAAGAAAGGAAGAGAGTTGCTGGACTTGCAAGGGGGTGCAGGCTACAAGGAAGGGAGAGAGGTGCTGGACCTTTGGGAGGGGGCTAGAGGCTGGAGGGAAGGCCTGCAGAGGAGGCTCGAGGGAAGGGAGAGAGGTGCTCTACCAGGGGGAGAGATTAGAGGGAAGGGAGGGAGATGCCAGATCAAGGGGATGTAGGAAGAGGGAGACCAATATTTAACCCACAGTGGAAGAAAGAGCCAAAAGCTGGAAGAGAGGAGCGAAGCTGTATAGGTGGGATCGGAAAAGAGAGAGAGACATTGGTGAGGGAGAAAGGAGAGATACAAAAACAGATGTGAGGTGCTGTATGGGGATGGCATTTGAACACAGAGGGGAATTGCCTAACAGAGAGGGGGGAATATGGGAATACAGAGGCGATACTGGGAGGGAGGGGTATATGGACACAGGGGAGAGATACTAAACATAGGGGAGAATAGAAACTCAGAAGGGAGATACTGGATGTGGGAAGGCATAGGGACACAAGGGGTGATGCTGGACACAGGGGTAGGGGATAGAAGGGTGATGATAGATGCAGGAATTTGAACATAGTGGAGATACTGGACAAGGAACTAAAGGGACAAAGAGATGGAGATGGAAGGTGGACATTGAGAGAGAAGAAATTACAAACAGGAGACCCTGGTGAGTGAATTAAGAGAAGACAGAGGAAAGCAGAAACCAGAGACTAGGACAAAGCTGATTTGAAAGCATAGAAAAATAATTTTATTTTCTATTTTGTGATTAGAATATGTCAGATTTGGAATGTACATCTTGCCAGAGCTGGTGTTAGACATGGCTGGAGCCAAGGCCATAAATTTGAGCGGGAACTCCAAAGCCCATCACCAGGCTACACTGCCTATGGCTTCCATCATGCTTGTGGCTCTCTCTGGCCAGGGGATCACGAGCAATTGCTCTAGTTGTACTCCTCTCACCATCCCTGGCACGTACTATTTTTATATTTTGCACAGGAGGAAATTAATTTCTTTCTGTTTTTCTGGTATTGTATTGCATGCAAGGTCTGGCTTCCTGGGGTTTTGGTTATTTTTATAATTTGTAGTCAATTATTCTCTATGTGACATTTTTGTTCCATGTGTGTGATTGAGGTATTCTGTTAGCATGAATTTTCTATGTAGCCTTCTGTAGTAATTTTGGTTTGTTCAGTTTTCCCAATAGATGTATTAATATTTTAGGGCCCCTCTGTAATATGTAAGGCAATGCCTTTTTCATAGGTAGGATCCTTGTTTTGAAAGTTAGTGCTGGCATTGTAGATTTGCTCTAGGTTATGAGTGACATTTTGTTTTATTTACTATATGGTGGCTGTTGAGATTATGGTGAGTTTTATGGGGAAATGTCCTAACTCTGCTCTGCACCCACTGGGGGAGGGCCAGGGGGTTCTATGGATGCAGAATTTATTTGCCTTTAATACTGGACTATACTTTCTAGGATGATTTCTATAGCATGTAACTGGAGAGATGTGTTGAAAAGTGTTTGGTCTTGCTATACAGGCTAAGTATGTGTGTTAGGGGACCAAGGCTCAATGGAGGCTGAAGAGTGCAATCTCTTGTAATTCTTCCTAGCCCTCAATGTGGCCTGAAGTCACTGAAGCCTACACTGCTACCCTCATTGAAGTTATTGGGAGTGGGGCAGAGGTAGAGGATGGGGTGGGGCATCAGGTGGCAAGTTTTTCAATTTCAAAAAGTTGGCAACCCTGGTGCCCACTCATCTGACCTGTTGGCCCACCCAATAATTGCCTTCTGGCTACACCACTGGTCTGGATTTGGGGCTGGTTTTACACATGCAGGAGGACAGGGCAGATACTGGGATGGGGGCCCTAAAGCCCACCAGGTTGCACCTTTTTCTGATTGAGGCAGGCTTGGAACCCCCTGTGGTAAGGGGGGCCAAGCCCTTGGGGTCCTGAACTTTGTGGAGCTCTGTTTCTAATGCTGCTGCTGCTGCTATAAACAAAAGTATGGGTCAGGGCATAGGAGCCAACTTTTCAAAATTATTGGGGGTGCTAACCCCAATGGAAATAACCCCTCCCTGGACACATACAAGCAAGTTTCTCAATATTGGGGGTGCTCAAGCACCCACAGAGTCGGCTCCAATGGGTCAGGGTGGGGAATTTTAGGAAAGGAAGAGAAAGAGACCAGGGAAGAAGAAACATCAGAGGAGAAAGAGACCAGGGGACAACAGAAGGAAGGAGAGAACAGTGATGAGGGGGGGGGGGGGTGAAGGAAGATGAAAGAGAAATGAATGAACTAAGCAAAGGAGTGTAGGAAAATAGGATGGAGGGAAGAAAAGGAGACATGATCGTACTGGAAAATAAGGGAGAATTGAAGAAGGAAGTAGCAAAAAATATATGAGAAAGAGATGGAGGAGAAAATGATGAGGGATGAGGGGTATATTATATATATGTGAGGGAAATGGAGGTGAGCTGTGTGAGAGTGAATGGGAGAAGTAGAAGCAGTATGTATGAAAGAGTAGAGGAGGGAAGTGGAGGGAGAAGGGATATATTGTGAAAATGATGAGGCTATTGCGATGGTGAAGCTACCACCTCAGGATCCCAGATCCCTCTTTCACTCAGGGTGAGCTGGTTCTCCATATGCAGATTTTATGCAAATTAATCTACTACCCTTTTCTGCTCAGGGTGACCTGCTTCTCAAAAGGCAAACATAGTCAGCATAGTCAGGTCTCACCAATCAGGCTATTTTCAAACACATCTTTATTCCAGCCTCTGGGGCACACTTCTTTTAGCTTAAAACACTTTCACCAGCTTAAACCGTTCTTCCAGCTTAAACATTTCATTTCTTTCTACTCAGTGCAATCTTCCCTTTTAAACATTTCTTCTTGCACAGTTCAATATCCATGGATTTCTTCCCCCTGAGCCCTCTCACACAGGCATTTGGGCTCAGTACTAACTCAGTCCCTGGACACACAGTCCCTCCTTGTAGCACCCAGCTCTAGACACACAGTCTCTTCCTCTGGGACACACAGTACCTCTTCACTGTTCTAGACACAGTCTTTTCACCACCAGGCCATAAGGCTCAGCCAGTACTTCTCCTGGGGATCCCTCTGCTTCAGTTACCAGCTCTCTTCCTCAGCTGCCAGCTCTTCTCCCTCCCTTCACCCTCTGGTGGGGTCTTAAGTGGTTAATGGCCAAACAGGACCCAGCCCATAACCTGCTGCACCTGTTTCCCCCTCCAGGACTCTCCCCGGTCCTAGCGACCTCCAGGTATACCTCCCCTTACTGGCTCCCTTCAGCAACTCACCCAGCCCTTCTCCCTGGACATTTTAGGGGGTCCGCGCCCTCTAGGGGCCCATCCAGGGTAGGACAGCCTCTTCCTTATCACAATATCATGTAGGGTAAAGATAGAATATGAATGATATGAAAAGACCAGGGAACAGGATCAACAGAAACGGAGTAGCAGGAAGGAAATATCTAACAGAAAATCTGAAAAAGGGGAGGAGAAAAAACACCAAGGAAATGTAGCAAAATGGATAATCAATAAGGAAAAGAGAATGAATTAATCTTTCAAGGGAGCATTAAGGATGATCATCTGGCAGTTCCTATTCTGTGGAATTCTTGACTAGCATTCCTTTGTGACAAAATGAACCTTCAGGAATCAACTCAACAGTCTAATTATGCTCATCAGCAGGGCCGGTCATAATCAGGGGTGACAGGAGCAGTCGCACAGGGCCTTGCACCTCCAGGGGCCCCACGGCGCTTCCTCTCGCTCCCTGCCATTTGATCCTCAGCTTTCCTTCCAGCCGTCCTGCGTTTAAAAAGTTGCGTCAGCGTCAGCGAAAAAGCAGGCTCGCCTCTAGCCTTTAAACCTTCCCTTCTCTCTCAGCGTGCACTGTGCTGCCTTTCTCTGATGCAGTTTCCGGTTTCCGCGAAGGCGGCACAGTGCACGCTGAGAGAGAAGGGAAGGCTTAAAGGCTAGAAGCAAGTCTGCTTTTTTGCTGCCGCTGCCGCCACTGCGACTTTTTAAACGCAGGGCGGCTGGAAGAAAAGGAGGGCTGTGGAAAACTGAGGGCATGGGCTGGTGCTGGGGTTGGGGACTGAAACTCGGGGGGGCTGAAAAGGGGGGTAAGTTGGGGGCTGGGGCAAGTCACTGGACATGGAGGGGAGAGCAGGGGAGGGCAGGGGACAGAGGAGAATCACTGGATGTGGATGAGTGGAGGACAGGGGGCAAAGGAGAATCATTGGACATGGATGGGAAGGGAGGGTAGAAGAGAATTGCTGGACATGGATGGGTGGGGAGGGCAGGGGAGAGATGAGAGTTACTGGACATGGATGGATGGAGGGGAGGGCAGGAGAAATGCTGGACATGGATGGAGGTGAGGGAAGACAGGAAGGAGATGCACATGGAGGGGAGGGGAGAGAGGAGAAATGCTGGACATGGATGGGAGGGGAGGGCAGGGGACAGAGGAAAATCACTGGATGTGGATGAGAGGGGAGGACAGGGGGCAAAGGAGAATCACTGGACATAGATGGGCGGGGAGGACAGAGGAGAATTGCTGGACATGGATGGGTGGGGAGGGCAGAGGAGAGAGGAGAGTTGCTATGGATGGATGGAGGGGAGGGCAGGAGAAATACTGGACGTGGATGGAGGTGAGGGAAGACAGGAAGGAGATGCACATGGATGGAGGGGAGAGGAGAAATTCTGGACATGGATAGAGGAGAGAGGAGAGTTGAAATGCTGGATATGGATGGATGGGAGGGAAGAGAGAGGACGTGAGATGAAGTGAGATGAACATGGATGGAGGGGAGGAGAGAGAGGAGAAATGCTGGACATGGATGGAGGAGAGGGAAGAGAGAGGAAGGAGATGCATATGGATGGAGGGGAGGGAAGAAAGAGGAAGGAGATGCATACTGACGGAGATGAGGGAAAGGGAAAGGAGGAGAAAGACTGCACATGGCTGGAGAAAATAGGCAAAAGCTGGATCCACTCTATACCTCTCCAGTCAAGTCCGCGGAGGACCCAGTTTTTACCTATGGATGTAGGGCAAGAAATGAAGGAGGAAAGTAAAGGAATAAATGGAAAAGAAGCCCTGGAACTGGAGTTAAAGGAGCAGATAGAGAGCATCAGAATCAGAGACTGGGACCAACATGATCAGAAAAACAAAGTCACAAGACAACAAAGGTAGAAAAAAATCATTTTATTTTAATTTTAGTGTTTGGAATATGTCCAGTTTGAGAATTTACATCTGCTATCTTATTTTGCAATGTATAGTAATGTTCTGTTTTTCTGGTATTGTGCTGCATGCAGAGTCTGTATGCTAATTTGGTTTGTGTCATTTTTGGTATACTGGAGCTTAACAGCTTACAGAAATTATTTATAATGGAAAAAAAAACAAGTTATTTTTCTTCTGTACTGGTGTAATATTTTCAATGATTACTGTTCATATGCATAATAACTGCGCAATTATCATCCATAAACACCAAATGGTCCATCTTGGGAGAATTTTTAAAACGTCCATCAATGACACAGACGAGTGGCAGACATGGCCCTTGTGGCCATTGTGTTTACTGTCAATACTCTTTAGATGTTGGATGGGTGATGATACCGGGTACAACTAAAAAGTTTTATTTGCGTCAGATTACTTCATGTGATAGCAAGGAAGTTGTGTACTGTACAGTATGTCCATGTCTGATGTACTATATAGGGCACACTAAACGCAAATTAAAACAGAGACTTGCGGAGCATGTCAGTAAACTGAGGCTTCATAAGAGGGAGGCTCCATTGGTCGCTCATTGGCTTCAAATAAATCATGCTATTCAAGACTTACGTTGTGTTGTGTTGACACAATTATGGTCTACAGCTCAAGGTGATGTTACGGCACAACTATTTGCTCTTGAGCAGAGATATATTTTTAGTTGGAATACGGTGGCGCCAATGGGCCTCAATCTTGAAGTTGAATGGGTGTAGCTTGCTCCTGGTCTTGCGATGAGTGGTGGAGTGAGGTATTTAAACCTGCATTTGGATGCTATCAGGAGTACAGGATTCGGGCTGTGGTCCGGGTGAGTCTTGCCGTTCTGGGTTTCCCAGAGGGTTAGCAGCTATTAGTTGAATTAACGTTTGGAATGTTTAATGTGACAAACTTAGTGGATAATTGTATATGAAGAGTAGGCGATATGATTGTGTGCTGTTTATTGCAGAAGTTTTATCGTATTCCTCCTGATGGAGTGAACAACAAAATGCGGTCTCGCATAGCGGTCTCACATAGAGGAACGAGGAACTAGAGGAAGCTAGCATGATCGGAATGATTATGTAAAGTGGTTCCACGGGAAGCTGTTCTCAAGCCTGGCACCACATCTACTCAATATATGGACTGTAATAGCTGAATCCCTTTTAGTGGGAATTTGCTGTTTGGCTGTTATGGGCTGTTGATATGAACTTTTACATATTGATTCTATTTGTAGCTGCATACATGAATTTAGTGTATTGCAGTGAATGATACATGTAGAGAGCAAGTTTATTTGATATGTATTAATTGCAGAATATGAAGCTATATAATTACAGATGATTTAATGATTATGTGTGAAATGGGGTTGGATGGTTGTGTATGGTTGATGGTGTGAGAGGTCTGATATGCAGAGTTCCTTTGGACCATTTGGTGTTTATGGATGATAATTGTGCAGTTATTTTTTCATTAAAGAGTGACATTAATTTGAAGTGGAGTACTTTTGGATTGTTTGTATGAAACCTGTACTCCCAGTTAACTCATTTCCCCTATTGGTAATAGATTACTATTCATATGCGCCATGGCTGGTAAAAGGTGTGGCTCAATGTGCCAACATTGTCCAGTTCAGCACACTATTAGCAGCCAAGTTCATACAAAGTTAATTATGTTCAGTGGAAAATAAATCTGTTGGCTCAGGCTGCTTGCTAGCTGAATATTCAATCACTTTTTCATTATTGCTACCAAGTATTACATATTAAGGGGATTTGTTTTAATTCATTTATCTAGTCCTTACGTGCACGTGGTTTTGCTTTTTAAACCCAAAGGTTTCCTAGTATAGCATTTTTCATGTTTGACTTAGTTTTGTATACAAGTTTTGCTTGATTTGTCTTTATTTGAAATAAAAGAAAATGTTTAAGACATATCTTGTCAACAAGGGGCGGGGCTGGGTGGGACTGGGGGGGGCCCGAGTGAACTGGTCTGCACAGGGCCCCACAATTGCTAAGACCAGCCATGCTCATCAGGTGTTTGGCTTGTTCGATCTGGCCATGCTAGATTATTTTATTTTTTTGTTAAGTGTTTGTGTTGAAGTTTTGTGTGGTTTATAATAGTCCATAGTGAATGGTCTTGCAGACTGCATCAAGAGAACTGTAACTACATTTAAATTAAGATTATCTGAATGAATTGAAAATGTGAACTAGATTTAAACAGTAACTATCATAAAGGTAAGAGAAAGATGAATATTTGAATTACTGCATCGTTTGAACTAAAGAGCTTTACACATATATTATATTATAATATGTAGCACCCTTAGCTGTTCCTGCTCAGCCCATGCAAGCTTTGTCAGCAGGTGTCACTGCACTTCCTTGATCATGAGCCAGCACTATGTGCACTGATGCAACAGATTTTGTGTTGTTTCAGTAGATTATTTCTGCTGACACACTGAAATTTCTCATTGATGTGGATGCAGCAGGCCTACAACAGGCTTAATTTGGATCATGATCTTTCCAGCACTGCCTGGCAGGAGACCTGAAACCTGAGCACATGGTTGTACTTGTGCCAGACAAGAGTAATGATTGCACTCCGACTGTGAATCACGTGGGCTGAGGAAGGTCACTGCTCTTGAACTCTGCAGCTGCACACAGATCTTCCCTACCTCCAAACTTGTACTGCACAGAAGGAACACACAGGGAAAAAGATTCTTTTTAATATTTCATAGCATACTTTCTGTTGCATTCTAGCATAAGTCCTGCAACATTTTACTTTCCCTTCTCATTTGTTTGGGCTTCTTTTGCATGGTAAATTTGTAACAATTATGTACTATAGCAAAAAAACATTAGTTAAATGTTGCCAGTTTTCTGCTTGAATTAAGGTTTTGTGTGTGTGTGTGTGTGTATCTGTATTTCACCGAGGGCAAGCAGGCCAGTTGTATTCTCACAGCTGGGTGACGTCATCCAGTGGAGCCCGGTGCAGATGCCAACTAGCGAGATTAACGTAGAATTTTCTAGCACCAATCTGCTTGTAAGTTCGGGTCCCTCAGTCTTCATTTTTCTGCAGAGCAGGAAGGACATATCGTCGTGTTCTCTCCTCAGTTCATTTTTTTTCTCTGATTCACAGTACCTTCCCATGCACAGTACCTTGTCCCTTTCATATATATATTTTTTTTTTTACTTTAAAGTTTTTATTGAGAGCTTTACAAGCATAACACTCTCAAAATACTGAACACATGTTACATTCCTCGTAGAACAATTTACCTCCAAAGTTAAACATTTACATGTATAAGTGCATAGTTCTCTTTTCGACCTACCCACTCTCCATTTTTATCCCCCCCTCCTCCCTACCCTTTCATATTTTTTATTCCTTCCTCTTTATTTTATTCTGTTATCCTTTAATTTTTGTAGTGTTTTCAGCTCTTCAAGTTTCCTTTTGTTTCGCAAGTTGCTAGGCCCATTTAGGCCAGAGCACCAACCTCAGTTTGAACACTGCCCCTTTTTACAGTTCACAGTTGAGGAGTTTAATTTGGCTACATTTCTTTTCTCAGTGTCCAATAAGACACTCAGTGGCTTCAAAAGGTGTGCCCAGTGTAATTTCCATGATGGACTCACCCACACTCTTGGTGCATCGCGTGCCTTGGGCCTGACCATGAGCCTAACTCTCACTCTCTCTGTTTACAAGTGCAGTTGAAGACACAGAGGGCATGACAGTTCCAACAGGAGAGATTTTTTGGCTCCTTGAAGGCCGATCCATTGACCTTGGCACTAAAAGCATCGACCTTGATGGCTGCTAGGACTTCGACTACTACTGGGAGTGCACCAGCATCGTGGAGATCTCCACCTGTCTCAACATTGGGTACTGAAAGTAGGCCCCAGGACCGATCAGCATCGGACCCAACATCAAGGGTTCATACGGGTTCAGTGTGATCTTCGTCGGCACTGAAGGACTGTGATACATCAGCATTGGTCCTCATTAACGCATCAAGGAGATTTGCACCAACTGTGGATCAGCCCCATATTCTTCCTGAGGCTCAATCCATGCCTGTGAAGAGATCCTTGGCCTCGAAGGGTGTCGACATCAAGTTATGCAGTACTGCTCTCAACGTTGGAGGGGTGGAAGCTTCCCCAGAGTCTGAGGGTAGGGCTGTACCTTGGTGCTCTTTGGGGCGTGTACGTGTTTCTACTGAGCCAAGGCAGGCACAGACTCACTCAGTGCAGTCTGAATACGGTGAGGAGTCTGACTGGGAGCACTATGGGACTCAGAAGAAGACTCTCATTACTTCTCAGAGGAGGAGTTATATGAGTTACCTTCAGATCCCTCCCCACTTCAGCAGAGATGTAAATCACCACTTGAGTGTCTTTCATTGGTTTTGTCAAGGAGTTGGCTTCTGACATCCCATTTAAGTTGGAGACAGAGGAGCCCATGGCAGAGATATCTGTTCTGGACTACACCAGGGGCATAGCCAGACTTCGGTGGGAGGGGGGTCCAGAACCCGAGGTGAGGGGGCACATTTTAGTCCCCCCCCCGGTGCCGCTGCCCCCCTGTGCCACTGACCCCCCCCCCCCCCCCGCCATTGCCGACCCGCCGCCACCTTTCACGACCCCCCCCCCCCCCCGCCCTGAACCCTCACCCGCCGCTGCCTACCTTCGCTTTTGCTGGCGGGGGACCCCAATCCCCGCCAGCCGATGTCCTCTTCGTCCTGCAGTCAGTGCAAAAAAGTCTTCGTTCTGTTGCATGACGTCAGACTCAGAGACTCAGAACGATGACGCCTAGATCCCTTTCCTGGTCCGTGACTCCTAATGTGGAACCTTGCATTATGTAACTATAATTCAGGTTCTTCTTTCCCATATGCATCACTTTGCACTTGCTTACATTAAATGTCATCTACCATTTGGATGCCCAGTCTCCCAGTCTTGTAAGGTCCTCTTGTAATTTTTCACAATCCTCTTGCGATTTAACAACTTTGAATAACTTTGTGTTGACAGCAAATTTAGTTACCTCACTAGTTACTTCCATCTCTAGATCATTTATAAATATGTTAAAAAGCAGTGATCTTATCACAGACCCCTGGGGAACCCCACTATCTACCCTTCTCCATTGAGAATACTGACCATTTAACCCTACTCTCTGTTTTCTCTCTTTTAACCAGTTTTTAATCCACAATAGACCAATACCTCCTATATCATGACTCTCCAATTTCCTCTGGAGTCTTTCATAAAGTACTTTGTCAAATGCCTTTTGAAAATCCAGATACACAATATCGACTGGCTCACCTTTATCCACATTTGTTCACCCCTTCAAAGAAATGTAATAGATTGGTGAGGCAAGATTTCCCTTCACTAAACCCATGTTGACTTTGTCTCAGTAATCCATGCTTTTGAATATGCTCTATAATTTTGTTTTTTTATAATAGTCTATACCATTTTTCCTGGCACTGACATCAGGCTCACCAGTCTATAATTTCCCGGATCTCCTCTGGAACCACCCCTCTATCAGAAAACAACATCATACCAATACTATTAAATTATCAAAGCCTAACTAAATACACATCACCTCATCACACCAACAACAGCTCAAACAAGCAAAGAACTTTAACATGCGGACAAGCACAGCAGAAAAGAAAGAAAGGTCACAACAAGCCCACTGTAACACAGACACGCCAACTAATAAAAGTCCACACAACATCAAACACAAAAGACCATTCCAAACTATCCAAGTGGGCTACATAAATGCCAGATCCGCGGTAAATAAAACAGAAATTCTCACTGACTGGATCACGTCAGATAACCTCGATCTACTCTTTATCACTGAAACCTGGATCCACGACCAAAAGGACCCCATAATTCTACACCTGTGCCCACCAGGCTTTAAAATCACACACTGGACCAGAAAGGAAAAGAGAGGCGGTGGCATAGCATTAATCTACCAATCTCACTTCACCACAGAAACCACTACCGAGTCCATAACACCTCAACTCGAAATTGCCTCAATTAGAATTCATAACAAAACCCTACGTGATCACTTGAATTGCGTTTGTTCTACAGACCTCCTTGTAACTGGAACAAAAGCCAGACAAACCTCATGGACTTCCTTTCAAACATATGTGTAACCAACTCAAATATACTAGTACTAGGAGACATCAACCTGCACCTCGAAGACACAAACTCCACTAACACACGAGAATTGAAAGAATTCCTCCACTATGGGATTTCAACTGGCCACACCTGCAAGCAACCCACATCAAAGGGCACACAGTTGATCTCATATCACACAAACTCTCTACAGACCTGAACCTAACAATAACAGATATTAACTGGGCAGAAACACCCTGGACCGACCACTACAAACTAAACTTGTCCTTACACTGGCGGAAGAAAGGACCACAACAAGTACAAGAACACACATCCTACAGCACAAGAGGTCAAATAGACCCGAAAATATTCTGGAAAATGATGTACAATAACGACTAGACAACACAAACGGACTCCATACACTACCTCATAGACTGGGATAAATGATGCAAAAAATACTAGATGAATAGCACCCTTACAAACAAGAACCCTCGCACAAACACAACGCGATACCATGGTTCAATGAAGAACTGAAAAAAATCAAAACACAATACAGGAAACTTGAACGAGCATGGAATAAAACAAAAGATGATCTTACACACAACGCTTGGAAACAAGCATTAAGAAATATAAATACGCAATAAGAAGGACCAAAAGATCATATTATAAAACCAAAATAGGGATAGATCACAAAGACACGAAAAAAATTATATCAACTCGTGAACAAACTCCTAGATACCAGCATGGTCACTACAATGACACAGACATCCCACCTGCAGACAAACTTGCCAAATATTTAATGAAAAAATCATAAACCTATGCAACACACTACCACAAGGCAATACTGACATTGAAAACTTCCTCAACGAGCTGGACCCAACCCCTGGTGAATACCCAGCTGACCGAACCTGGTCAAATTTTGCCCCCCTGACCGCCGAAACAGTTACCCAAGCTATCAAGAAGTTCTCCAACTCTCACTGCAAATTAGATACCTGCCCCAGCTACCTACTGAAATCCGCCCTGGAACGCTTCATAACAGACCTCACATCCCACCTAAATCACATGCTACAACAAGGTTGCTTCCCCAAGGAAAATGGCAACATTCTACTGACCCCAATACCAAAAGACACCAAGAAAAAAACAAGACAACATCACCAACTACTGACTAGTAGCATCTATCCCCACTGGCAGTTAAACGGCCTTCCCTCATGTCCTGCCCAGCGGAAGTTACATCAGAGGGCGGGACATGAGGGAAGGCTGGCCGACGGACGAACTTCAAAGCGGGTTTCTTCTTTTACTGAGACGCAGGCACCGCCGCTTGGAGAATTTGTTAAAAATGCTGGGTCAGGTGAGGTGCCGGCCGGGTCGGCTAGCAGAAGAGGGTCGTTTGGCGGGTCGGGGAGGGGGGGGACTCAGACGGGAGGGGGGCTCAGGTGGCTGAGGGAGGGGGCAGGGGAACGGGAGAGTCACGTCGGTGGACATGGTGGGAGGGCAGGCGAGCAGCGGCAGTGCCGGCGGCGAGGCAGAGTGGAGGCGCGCCGCAACGGGGCCCCCTTAGACACGGGGCCCCTATGCGGCCGCCTCGGTCGCCTCTGCCTAGACCGGTCCCTGATCCGAATCATTAGATCAAGTCATCAGTGGTATAGATATCCTAGACCTACACATATCTCACTGTATGTACCCAGGGCTGCTGAGAGACTGAGCCGGGCTGGGCAGGCCGGCCCCACTTGCCCCCCCCCCCCAATCGCTACCACTGTATTCTCCCTCTTGCTGCTCTCAGGCCCGCGGCGCCGCAGTCCCCTGTCTCCACCCACCCACCCCCAGCCCTGTCGACAGCCACCCCTCTATCCATGCACCGGGCCCCTGCATTCAAATCAGCAGTGACCTCACTCCTTGTTGAAAGCGGCAGATTGCCTCCCTTCAGGCCCCATCCCTCACTGTGCCCTGCCCTCGTGGAAACAGGAAGGTACATCAGACGAGGGCGGGACACAGTGAGGGAAGGTCCGAGACGATCCGCCACTCTCAAACAGACGTGAGGCGCTGTGCTGCCAACTACAGTCTCTCCTTTTTCCAAATGCAGGGGGCCAGGTAGCAGACAGAAGGGGTCCGCCAAGGGCAGGCAGGTGAGACCGGGGACTGCAGCGCCGGTGGCCTGGGACCAGGAGGAGAGAGACCCCAGCGCTGGGCCTGGGGAATTTTGTCCCCCCGCTCCCCCTTTTTCAACGGCCCTGATTGTGCTCTCTCAGGGGAAGATGCACTAAAACAATCGTTAATGCCCTTCCCTTATCGATTCCTTAGCGAATCAGTAATCAACGGGAATGCATCAAGGAAACGGAATGCAAATGAGCTGCTCGTTGTAGCTCACTTGCATTCTCTATTCCCTTGAGCATGCGCAGAGCAGCCAAGCGTAATGCCGGCTGCTCTGTTCATGCCAAGAACTTCCTTTATGGACGTCCTTCACTAAAAAAAAAAAAAAAAAAACGGATGTCCTTGAGGAGCAGGAAACTTGTCAGCAGCCTGAACCTCAGAAAAGAAAGAGTGCTGAAAAGAGCCCCAGTTAATTTAAGTGCTACTGCTCTTTGCTTGTGTAACAATTCCATTGTTTACTGCTTTGCATGTTAAAGGCAGGCTTACATCAGGCAATTAGGAAGGACTTCTGTGAAGAAAAAAAACATCCAAGTGCTCGTCAGGGACGGACGTCTAACATGAGCTGGACATCTTCCTACAGCTTTTGTGATGGGCGTCCTTCTTGGACGTGTTTTTCCTACCTGCAATGTTTTCAACTTGCAGCCCCCCCTTCCAGGATCGGAACGTGCGAGGATGTCCAAATCAAAACTTTTTGGACTTCCCTCCCTCCAGTTCTCTCTCAGCAGATCCCAGCGCGTTAGCTGATACTGGTAACAGCTAAACGCGCTGTGATTGTCTGAGAGAGACCTGGAGGGAGGAACATCCAAAAGGTATCAGGAGAAGGAGCTGTTCTCTGAAGAGAAAAAAAAAAAAGGACATCCCTGTTTTTGGTTACCTGCTGAAACTGACCACAAGCACAGTTCTCTCAACAGTCTCCTCCAAAGATGTTTTCAGCTTGCACCCCCCCCCCCCCCCCCACAGGATCGGGACATGCGAGGACGTCCAAATCAAAACTTTTTGGACGTCCCTCCCTCCAGGTCTCTCTCAGCCAATCACATCGCGTTTAGCTGATACTGTTGAGAGAACTGTGCTTGTGGTCAATTTAGGTAGGTAATAAAAACAGGGGACATCCTTTTTTTTTTTCTTCAGAGAAGTCCTTCCTAATCGCATATAAGAAAAACACCGTCCAAGAAGGATGCCCATCACAAAAGACTGCAGGAAGACATCCATGCTCGTGTTAGACGTCCCTGACGAGCACTTGGATGTTTTTTTTCTCTTTCGATTCCCTCGCAGCACCACCGGTGGGGGGACAGCAGAATCCGAGGCACACAAACCCTCCAAACTACCCAGATTTCCAGGGGACAAGGCAAATAAGCAGCGCAGGAAGAGAGAGCATCCTCGTAGCCCCATCTGATCGCTGCTTCCCGTGAATGTTTTGGAGAGAGAAGGCAGAGTAGTAGCCCTTCACTTAAGCTGCAAACGTCCAAGTGCTCGTCAGGCACTTTAGAAGGACGTCCCTGACAAGCACTTTTTTTTTTCCTTCCGATTCCCTCACAGCAGCCCCAACGAGAGGTGCAGACCTCCTGTTAGGGTTTCCACGGTAAGGGAATCGGAAAATGGTAGTGCATCTCATTACAATACGATTTATACACATTGGGGTACTAATTTGCTCATCTGCATTCCATTTTCGTTAGCTGCTACCGTGATTGGAAAATGGCTCAGAGAAGCCTTTTGTGCATGCCACGGTTTACTACTTGCTCGTTAATGGCTCGTTAAGTTTAGTGCATCTGGCCCTCAGTCCTTACACCCAGGTGTGCCCTCTGAAAAAGTGACTGTGAAATGCAAGGTTGGTGCTTACAGGCAGGGGTAATCCTATGTTTGATAAGTTAGTAGCACATGATCATCATGCATCCATCATTCTCTGATCACACCATGAGGCTGCAAGGTTATATTCAATCCAGAGCCAAGAGCTGTTTTTAGCCACTTCCCAGAGGTAAATTCACTGTACCTGCCAAATGACCTGTCCTCACTTCTCCTGGGCCAAACTGCCTTATTACAAGTTTGTGTTATCTCAGACCACAAACTGGAGTGGAACATTTACAGTTGAGCAAATAAAATGGAACATGTTGGCAATGAGTCTTACATCTTGCTTTTAGCACTGAAAATGAATAGAGCTATTTTTAAAATAGTTTGCAAAGGTCGTATGTAGTGCAAATATTTCAGTTCAATGTTCTCCAGCAGAAAAAGAATAGCAAGGAATTGCTCAGATTATCAGGATAAAGTAGTGTGGTTGCCATGCTTGGACTAACAATATATTTTTGACAAGTATTTGGAGGCTAAGACCTTCTTCCTCAGGTCAGGCCCCATCTAGAGACCAAAAGAAGAGGAAAGTTCAAACCTCACAATGTGTAAACAAACAGAAAAAGAGTGAGGCAACCCCCCCCCCCCAAAAAAAAAAACCCCATGAGGATTCCAAAAAGTCATATAGCACCTTTAATACAGTTCAGCAAATCAACCATCAAGGACCTGACATGGCCATGTTCGGCATGTGAGCCTGCTTCACGGGTCAAAGAACCTTATAAAACACGAATATATAACTATAAACAAAATGTACATGGAGAAACAAACTATACATTAAATATAGCACCCATAAAAAATAAAATACCATATATTAAAACTGAAAAAACATAAATAAATATTAAGTACAAAATAGTTAAAAAACCATAATGATCTTATGCTTATGGCTCCAAGTAAATCCATGTGTATTTGAGAAAATATATATCTTATTTATTTATTTATTTCTGCATTGTACCCCACATTGTCCATCTAGATGTTGGTTCAATGTGGCTTACAATTTACTTAGGTTAGATTGTTACATTGCTGTGTGGAGTAGACGTGAAATATGTTCGTTTTCCGTCATTGGTCAGGCATCGTGATGGTGGTGTTGGTGTTTATGTTGTTATGTTGGTTCGTCTGAGAAAACTTTTCTGAAAAAGTGGGCTTTCAGGTGTTTTCCAAAATGTTAGGTAGTCATTCATGTATTTTTATGACTTTCGGTATTGTGTTCCAAATCTTGGGCAGATGTATGTGAAGTTGGTCGAGTATGCAGAATTTGTATTTTAGACCTTGGCACCTGGGAAAGTGTAAGGTGAAGTGGGTTCTTGTATCACTGAGTGCGTTGCATCGAGGTAGTTCTTTAGGTTTGTCATATATTCCGGTGGCAAGACTGAAAATTATTCTATAGGCTAGAGAGCATATCTTGTATCAATAGCCTGAAAAATGGGCCCACCTACCAGGAAGCACGCTCCTAGATTCCTGTCCTGGATGAGCTCCTGGATCTGGACACCTACGGATGGCTTCACTACCAATGCATGTGACGGGAAGAAGCCCAAAAAAATTAAGACCTAATCCTTAATGTTCAACTGGTGGCTCAGCTGAATAGCAGCAGTCACCTGATCAACAGTTGCCACACTGGACCTGGAACACACGCAGGAACCGATACATGCGACAACCAACAGTGGCACCTTTGAACTGGGTCCACCATGGCACCACTAGCAACCGGTCACTGGCTACTAAAGAAATAGAAAAGCCAGCAATTGAGCATTGAATTCCATGCTTAACTTTGAGCATGAGGACTGACACTACCTGAAACCTGGTGTAAATCTGTCGCCACATTAGGCACGGATCCCCACTATTCTGTAACACTGCGTGTATGTTTCTGAATACCCCTGACCCCACCTATATCCTTCCCATGCCCACACCCCCTTTGAATTGCACATAATCCAATTTGGGTGCCCATTGTTACAAGAACAGCGAGCAGCCAGATCAGTGCCCAGATGATAATTAGAGTCAATTAAGTGCTTGTTAATTCCAATAATTTCACCATCAGAGCCCATTAATTAATTATTTTGGGCACCGATCTAGGATCCATGCCCACATTTGGGTGACCTTATAGAGTCATAAGCGTAGCCATACTGGGTCAGACCAATGGTTCATCTAGGCCCAGTATCCTGTTTTCCAAACAGTGGCCAAGCCAGGTCACAAGTACCTGGCGAAACCCATCTCCACCACTCCCGCGGGAGGCATTCCACATATCCACCACCCTCTCCATGAAAAAATACTTCCGGACATTACTCCTGAGTCTTGCCCACCATCAACTCAATTCATGTCCTCTAGTTTCTACTGCCTTCCTGTCTCGGGAAAAATGTTCATCTTTGCGGATTACTACCTTCCAAATATTTGAACGTCTGTATCAATAACGGGTGATATGATACGGTAATGGAATTCAAAACATACGTGGATAAAACACAAAGGAATCCTGTTTAGAAGGAATAGTTCCGTGGAATCTTAGCGGAGATTGGGGTGGCGACACTGGTAATTGGAATCAAAACGGGAGCTGGGAGACTTCTACGGTCGATGCCTGATCGTGTCTGAATAGATAGGGATGGGCTGGAGTGTAAATTTTAAGGGCTTCGATGGTTAGCTTCAGAACTTAGTACAGAACAGTACTGGGCAGACTTCTACGGTCTGTGCCCTGAGAAAGGCAAGGACAACATACAAACCTCGGTGTATACACATGGCAGCTAGGCTTATATTCGGAAAAACGTGATTTGAAAGCGCAAAACCCCTCCGCGAAAAACTACACTGCTCCCAATCAAGAATGCATCGCCTTCAAAATCTGCATCCTGGTCCACAAAATTATCTACGGTGTAAGCCCGGGATACGATGACAGACTTGATCGACCTACCAACTAGAAACACATCAGAATCACAAGATCATATCTAAATCTGCACAACCCAAGCTGCACAGGACTTAAATACAAATCAACTTAACGCATCCAGCTTTTCCTACTAAGCACACAACTGTGGAATGCACTACCAAAAGCCTTGAAATGACGTACGACCACCTAAACTTCCGGAAATTGCTAAAAACGAACCTGTTCAAAAAGGCATACCCACCGATCCAACTTAAATGCTCAATCCCTACAACACAACAAAACTAAAGTACTAATGGACAAAACGCAACCTCTTCAATGCACGTCTCCCTAAGGTGGCCATGCCACAATGAACTTATTCTATCACAAACCACTTTGTATTTGTTCTCACCGGAGTCTGCAACGCCTCTCCGGTACTATGTAAGCCACATTGAGCCTACAAACAGGTGGGAAAATGTGGGATACAAAATGGAACAAATAAATAAATATAAGGTATCACATACCATGTAAATGAGTTCATCTGTGTTGGGCACATTGAATGGACCGTTACAGGTCTTTTATCTGCCGTCATTTACTATGTTACTATGGCAAACTCCATGCTACAAAATCCCAGGGCAAGAAGTTGGTTGTTCTTCTTTGAACCTTTTCTAATTCTGTTATATCTTTTTTGCCTACAGTGACCAGAATTTGCACACGATACTGAAGGCGAGGTCACGCAATGGAGCGCTACACGACATTATAGTTCCTAATATTTTGTTTGCTTCTTTGACTGCTTCTACATACTGAGCTGCTATATGGTGAAATCATCTTTCCTGCCACTAGGCAGGGTATTTTATCCCCAAAATGAAAACAAAAGACCAGAATTAAAAGAAAATATATATAGTGTTTTGGGCTGTTCAGGTCATTGTTTTAGGGTTCATGCATGTATATTGTGAAGGGGAGGATAAGGGTTTTGAACAGATGGAAGTGGAGGGGGGAGAAGGAAGGAGGCTCAAGAGCCGAGGGAGACAGAGCAGAGCCTTACCTTTAATCATTCCTCAGAGAGAGAGAGAGGGGGGAAAAGGTAGTGCCCCCTAGAAAATGGAGGGGTCTGACAAGGCAAGGGAGGGGCACCGGGAACATAATCAAGTAAGAGAGGAACAGCCGCCCAGAGTAGAGGAGAATGAGCCCATGGACTGGCAGGCTGCTGGAGAGAGGAGCAGGAGGCAGGCTCTGAGGAACCCATGAACCTTTCTGCCTGGGCTCATGCCTTGAAAGCGAAACTGAAAAATCAGGTGAACTCTTGGTGTCAGAGCTGGGCTGGAAAGTGGAAAAGGGGAAAGGTCATGTGGGAGGAGGGTCGTGAAGTAATAAAGTGCCCAGAAAGGGGGGGGATCTTTTCCTCTTTCCCAAAGGAGTTCAGCTGTGTTCTTTGAAGAGACTGTGTGTCTGAATTGAGTGCTAAGGCATTGAGCACTGTGGATTTGAACTGTTGGAAACAAACCTTCTTTTGTGTGGGGGAGAGCAAAGTACGCTACAATTTTTTTTTTTCTTTTTGTGGGCTGAAAGCCCACAGAACTGTGTGTTTTGGAACTGTTTGCCAGAACCCCGTGGGGTGGACAACATACAGGGATTCTTTTTTGGGGTGTGAAGTTGGACACAGAGGAACCTATCTGTGGGGGACTGTTAATTTGGCTCCAACTGATTTGTGCAGCAGCTGGAAGGGGATGTGTTTGTGTTTCTGCTGTACCGGGCCTGAGAGGAAAAGCAGGAGCAACTGTTTGAAGGGCTGCAGGATTCATTTTGCAGTTACTGAACTGTGAATCCCTGACAATAAGGAGCTTGGTGACTTTACCTTTTGAAGTTATTTTCTTTGAGCCCTGCCCGTGGACTGCAGTGGGCCGGGAGGCTGAGTGGCCAGGGTGGAGGCAAGAGCCCGAAGACCCTCGGGCGGAGGGAAGGATCTTTCACAATATTTATACCAACTCCATAGTTAGTGCAAATGTACATGGGTTATTTTACTCACACTGTTGTAGGTTTTGTTTGAAGTTATTTGTAAAAATACATATAAGTGCCTATCCAGCTTATTTTTCAAAAGAGAAAGACGCCCATATTTCGACCCCAAATCGGGAGATGGCGTCTTTCTCCCGTGGGCGCCCAAATCAGTATAATCAAAAGCCGATTTTGGGCGTCTTCAACTGCAATCTGTCGCGGAAACGGGCAAACTTGACGGGGGTGTGTCGGAGGCGTGGTGAAGGCGGGACTGGGGTGTGTTTATCAGCCGAGGAAAAATGGGCGCCCTCGGCCGATAATGGAAAAAAGAAAGGCATTTTTAGCGCGAATTTAGGTCACTTTTTTTGGACCCCTTTTTTTCACGAACAAGTTCCAAAAAAGTGCCCTAAATGACTAGATGACCACCGGAGGGAATCGGGGATAACCACCCCTGACTCTCCCAGTGGTCACTAACCCCCTCCGACCAAAAAAAACCAACTTTAACAACTTTTTTTTCCCAGCCTGTATGCCAGCCTCAGATGCCATACCCAGCTCCATCACAGCAGGTCCCTGGAGCAGTTGTTAGTGGGTGCAGTGGACTTCAGCCAGGTGGACCCAGGCCCATCCCCCCCTACCTGTTACACTTGTGCTGGTAAATGGGAGCGCTCCAAACCACCCCCAAAACCCACTGTACCCACATCTAGGTGCCCCCCTTCAGCCATAAGTGCTATGGTAATGGTGTAGAGTTGTGGGGAGTGGGTTTTGGGGGGAATTTGGGGGGCTCAGCACCCAAGGGAAGGGTGGACTTGGGAGGTATTTTACTTTTTTTAAGAGGATAGAATCTCTGTCCACTGGGCGTTGTCTACAGACCCCGACACAATTGGAGAACTAGATAAAAGTTTGGGGAAGAAAAGAGAGGTGCGGTTGTTGGGAGATTTTAATCTGCTGGATGTAGATTGGAAGGTCCATCTGCGAAAATCAGAAAGAAGTAGAGAGATTGTGGATGCCTTTCAAAGTGCTCTGCTCAGACAAATTGTGACGGAGCCCACGAGGGAGGGAGCGACGTTGGATCTGGTGCTCACAAATGGGGATAGTGTGTCAAATGTCCGAGTGGGTGCACACCTGGGAAGCAGTGACCATCAAAACGGTTTGGTTTGATATGACGGCTGAAGTGGACGGGCGGCCACTCTAAACTCAAAGTCCTGATTTTCAAGCAGAGCTGACTTCAATAAAATGGGGGAATACTGAGGAAGGAGCTGATGGGCTGGGAGGGACGTACGAGAAGTGGAAGGGACAGTGGTCCAGGCTGAAAGAAGTAATAAATAGGGCCACAGACCTTTATGTAAGGAGAGTAAATAAAAGCAAGAGGAAAAAAGGGAAACCAATATGGTTCTCCAAGCAAGTGGCTGAGAAAATAAGATTAAAGAGTTAGCGTTCCAGAAATATAGAAAATCTCAAGAAGAGGAACACGGGAGGAAATACCAGCTGAAACTGAAAGAAGCCAAGAGAGGTACATCTGGCGAAGGCGCAAGTGGAAGAACAAATGGCTAGAAATGTAAGAAGGGGAGACAAAAACTTCTTCAGGTATATTAGTGAAAGGAGAAAGACAAAAAAGGGAATTGTAAGACTAAAAGATACAGCGAAACGCTATGTAGATAATGATGAAGAAAAAGCCAATTTGCTAAATAGATACTTTTGTTCTGTTTTCCTGAAGAAAATCCTGGAGAAGGACCGCGAGGGACTGGCAAAAGTACACCTGAGAATGGAGTGGATAAAGCACCTTCACGGAAGAGAGTGTGTATCAACAACTTGGAAAGCTAAAGGTGGACAAAAGCCATGGGACCGGACGGATCCACCCCAGAAACTGAGGAGCTCAGAGAGGTTCTGTCGGGTCCTCTTAAAGATTTGTTTAATAAAATCATTGGAGATGGGAGAGGTTCCGAGGATTGGAGAACGGCGGAGGTGGTCCCTCTTCACAAAAGTGGTGATAGGGAAGAAGCTGAAAACTACAGGCCAGTAAGCCTCACTTCGGTTATTGGAAAAGTAATGGAAGCGATGCTGAAGGAAAGGATAGTGAATTTCCTGGAAGCCAATAAGTTGCAAGATCCGAGACAACATGGTTTCACCAAAGGGAAATCGTGCCAAACGAATCTCATTGAATTCTTTGACTGGGTGACAGGAGAATTAAATCAAGGACGTGCTATGGACGTAATCTACTTAGATTTCAGCAAGGCTTTTGACACGGTTCCCCACAGGAGGCTCTTGAATAAACTAGATGGGGCTGAAGATAGGACCCAAAGTGGTAAACTGGATAGGAACTGGTTGACGAGCAGACGCCAGAGGCTGGTGGTGAATGGACTTCGCTCGGAGGAGGGAAAGGTGAGTAGTGGAGTGCCTCAGGGATCGGTGCTGGGGCTGATTCTGTTCAATATATTTGTGAGTGACATTGCCGAAGGGTATACAAGGTAAAGTTTGCCTTTTTGCGGATGACACCAAGATTTCCAACAGAGTGGACACCCCGGAGGGAGTGGAAAACATGAAAAAAGATCTGAAGAAGCTAGAAGAATGGTCTAACGTTTGGCAATTAAAATTCAATGCGAAGAAATGCAAAGTGATGCACTTAGGGAGTAGAAATCCAAGGGAGACGTATGTGTTAGGCGGGGAGAGTCTGATAGGCACGGATGGGGAGAGGGATCTTGGGGTTATAGTATCTGAGGACCTGAAGGTGACGAAACAGAGCAACAAGGCGGTGGCCGTAGCTAGAAGATTGCTAGGCTGTATAGAGAGAGGTGTGACCAGCAGAAAAAAGGAGGTTTTAATGCCCCTGTATAAGACATTGGTGAGGCCCCACCTGGAGTATTGTGTTCAGTTTTGGAGGCCATACCTTGCGAAGGATGTTAAAAAAATAGAAGCGGTGCAAAGAAAAGCTACGAGAATGGTATGGGATTTTTGTTCCAAGACGTTCCAGAGACTTGCTGACCTGAACATGTATACCCTGGAGGAAAGGAGGAACAGGGGTGATATGATACAGACGTTCAAATATTTGAAAGGTATTAATCCGCAAAACGAATCTTTCCGGAGATGGGAAGGCGGTAAAACGAGAGGACATGAAATGAGATTGAAGGGGGGCAGACTCAGGAAAGATGTCAGGAAGTATTTTTTTCACAGAGAGGGTGGTGGATGCTTGGAATGCCATCCCGCGGGATGGTGGTGGAGATGAAAACGGTAATGGAATTCAAACATGCGTGGGATATGCATAAAGGAATCCTGTGCAGAAGGAATGGATCCTCAGAAGCTTAGCTAAAATTGGGTGGCGGAGCAGGTGGGGGGAAGAGGGGTTGGTGGTTGGGAGTGTGGATAGTGGAGGACAGACTTATACGGTCTGTGCCAGAGCCGGTGATGGGAGACGGGGACTGGTGGTTGGGAGGCCGGGGGAATACTGCTGGGCAGACTTATACGGTCTGTGCCCTGAAAAAGACAGGTACAAATCAAGGTAAGGTATACACATATGAGTTTATCCTGGGCAAACTGGATGGGACCGTGTAGGTCTTTTTTCTTGCCGTCATCTACTATGTACAAGTGCCCCCTAGGTGCCCGGTTGGTGTCCTGGCATGTGAGGGGACCAATGCACTACGAATCCTGGCCCCTCCAATGGCCAAGGGCCTTGGATGTGTTCATTTTTGAGCTGGGCGCCTTCGGTTTCAGTTATCGCTGAAAAACGATACCGCCCAGCTCAAATCTGCCCAAATAAGGTGCATTTGCCCGGCACAACCCGATTATGGAATAAAAAAGATGGATGCCCATCTTTTTCGAAATACGGTCTGTCCCGCCCCTTCACATACCCGTTCTCGGAGATAGACGCCCATGGAGATGGGCGATCGCGTTCGATTATGCCCCTCCCCGGGACTCAGTTCAGAAGAGAAAAATGTTTCCACATTGATCTGTACTGGTTGGCTTCCTCAAGACCAAATACGGCGTATAGTCAATTCATTTCATTGAGAACATACTTTTATCCAGGTTTTAGTTAGAAATAATACATCGATTACATTCTCTCTCTTTTAAAAACCGAAATTATTTAACGATGCATATACTCAGTCTCTAATTCAAATCCCCTGATTAAAGCAATCCCAGTTTTCACAGGCTTCACTCCTTTCGAAGTAATAATTAAGGATTATTTCTGAGGAAACTTTAGGAGTCATGCTTGGAACTCTGGGAAAAACAATAATCTCAACATTAATCATCCACAAAACCTCCACCTTATTATTCAAAGTTTCTGGTCCATTATCATTTTCAAGATCATAACCACTTCTTGCTTGTACAGAACTTCATCTGTCATATCATTTTTTTCACTCTCAGAGGGTTTCATTCAAATTGTCCATGCAACTCTCCCAATAAAATCATATCTGAAACAAAGCTCTTTACTACACCGTTAGGTCCCGAAGCGCCTTCCAGATGGTATTCAATGTAACCTCCACGGAAGCCAAAACTCCAAGATGATTTCTCTTGAGGTGTTTAGGAGTGGTTCCGCCGATTCGGGTTCTGCTATAAACGTCCTCCGTTTCAGCATATGCCTCTAACTCACTCCTCCACTCCTTTGGGCATGGTGGTTGAATAATCGGGAGTGATGGAGTTGTTTTTCCGAGGGCAAGAGCGTCGACGCTCCTTCGCCAGCGCTAATCAAAGGACTCTACCACCCTCTTCATCTGTGGGCAGTTCGTCGCACAGCGGTCCCGCACTTGCTGCTCAGGGGACAAAACGCTGGCCATCAGCTGCTGACCACAGTTCCCTTCCTCTCAGTTAAGGAAATGCAATTGCAGAGAGGAAATTTGACATAAAGAAGACAGAACCTCAGAGGCAGCTGGGCATTGGGCATACGAACTCCAGGTCACCATCTCACCACTCTCTCAGTTTGGGGACACTCTTTGTCTGGTTTCTCCTCAGAGGCCTGTCTGATATGGGTAGCCCTTCAGCATAGCCCTCTGAGGCATTGAAACACAGAAGCCCCTCCACCACTACATTTGTCCTTTATATTGTAAGCTCCTTTGAGAAGGGACTGTCCTGTGTTACTACTACTACTACTACTCTATTTAGCATTTCTATAGCGCTACAAGGCTATACGCAGCGCTGCACAAACATAGAAGAAAGACAGTCACTGCTCAAAGAGCTATGTAATAAAAGTGAGCCAAGTATAGGACAATCAAGCCATTGTGACATCACTGATGAGGTGGCTCTTATTGGTGGCCTGAGGCATATGACATCACAATATTAGCTCTGGTTACAGAGACTACTAGCTACTACTATTTAGCATTTCTATAGCGCTACAAGGCGTACACAGCGCTGCACAAACATAGAAGAAAGACAGTCCCTGCTCAAAGAGCTTACAATCTAATAGACAAAAAAATAAATAAAGTAAGCAAATCAAATCAATTAGTTTCAACAATTTTTTATTGATGATACGACAAGATAACAACCAACAAGCTCCATGTACTGAGCAATGGAACCAGAACATCACAAAACGAGCATAGTAACAGTCTCTTCATCATATTTACATTTCTTCTTCCCCAACCCAATCCCCACCCCTAAGATCCACCGTTTATTATTTGGATACCAGCTACATGTAACCCATTTGAACTACTTAGGTATTGATGAACACAGATAAAAAAAAAAAAAAAAGACCAACAGTGTCTAACAATCCCCTTCCCTCATTGTATTCCCCGGTAATCTATTCAGAACTTGGCTGCGAGCTCTACTGGATATGCTGTTAAGGTAAGGTTGCCATATTCCCAAGAATTTCCTCTGTCTTTTTGGTGACAATCTCGCCCCTCTAGCCTCCCAAAGCATAAGCTGGTGTAGCATATTCCTCCAGCCCCAATAAGAGGGAGGTATGTCTGATACCCATCCATTAAGTATACATTTTTTCCCCACTATACAGGCTTTATTTGTCAGCAGCTGGGCTTCCTTGTTTCCCCCTCCCTCTTGTCCCTCTACATTAAACATCATACGTTCAAATGTGACCCGTGTCCTATGCCCCAGGACCCCTCTAAGAAAGTTCTCCACTTTCTGCCAGAATGATTTAACATATCTGCAGAGCCAGATGCAGTGTGTAAATGAGGCTCGTGGCTGCCTACATTTAAGGCAGTTATCTTCCTCCACCACTCCTGCATGATAGGCTCTCCTCTTTTGGAAAAATATGCTCTATGTACCGTTCTAAATTGACATTCTTGAAGTTCTGCACTATGTACTATTTTAGGAACCCCCATCAATGACCGTCGTATAAGTATCTCAGGTATTGGTTTCTGTAAGTCTATACTCCAACGTGCTGCTACTTCTGCTACTTCCCTTGGTGGTTGAGCATTCTCCATAAGTCTCAAGAACCAGGAGACTGAAACTGCCCCGCTGCATGCACACCCTCTAAAAACTCCCTCAACTTCCTCCCAAAACTAGGATGCAGACTGTCTCTTGAAAGGCTTTGTTACATAATGAAGAAGCTGGTGGTAGGCAAAAAGCGTCATTAAAACCCCCTGAACTGGTACTCATGAATTTCTGTGTTGTCAGCAGATCACCCCCTCCTCCCTAATAAACTCTCCAGGAGAGTTACTCCTTGTTCCTTGAGTCGCCGGAAAATATTATTGTCTCTACCTGGTGAGAAGTCGTCATTACCCTGCAGCGGCAATAAGACGCTGCTGGTCGGGTTTTGTCCCCATCCTTCCAACATACCCATACCCATACCCATCTCAAAGGCTCTAATAGTATGCTGTGCCTAACCCGTATCGGCATCTTTTTCTGAGTCACATGTAACAGGTAATTCACATGCCATGGGTGAAAGTATGCTTTCTCTAGATCTATATCTGTATAAGTGTTGGTTCCCAAGATCCAATCTCTAAGGTGGCGCAATAAGCAGGCCTTATTATATTTCTGCACATCTGGCAATCCTAAACCTCCATGCTTCTGAGCCCCCACCAAATGTTGCCACTTCACCTTAGGTTTTTTCCCGGCCCAACAAAATGAAACCACCAGTCTTCTGAGTAGTACCAGATCTTTTCTCAGAAGTCTGATCGGCATAGCCTGCATTATGTATAGCCACCGAGGGAATATTATCATGCGATATGCATGTATTCTGCCCATGAGCGACAGAGGCAGGGCCGACCACCTAGACAACTGATCCTTCGTATCCTTTAGTAACCGTGCTACATTAAGGGCATAGAGTTGCCGAGTATCCATAGCTAACTGGGTGCCTAAATACCTAAACTCTCCTGGAGCCCACCGAAGAGGGAACGCTGCACCCCAACCACTTTTTAGTTCTTCCGTGTTTGCCAGGGCTTCCGATTTTAAGTAGTTTAATTTAAAGCCAGAGAAGTCCCCGTACTCCCGCAAGCTTTCCAGCAAATATGGTAATGAGCTTCGGGGTTCTGTTAGTAACACCAGGAGGTCATCCGCAAAGGCCGCTGTCTTAAATGTGATGCCTCTGATCTGGACCCCTTTAATGTCTGCATTACTCTGTATTTCCCTTAATAGCGGATCCATCGCTAGGATAAAGAGAAGTGGCGATAGCGGACAGCCCTGCCTTGTGCCCCTCTGAATTGGGAACCACTCTGATAATTGCCCATTAGTATAAACTTGCGCTTTGGGTTCGTTATATAACGCCTCCACTGCGCTAGTAAAGAATCCCGCAATACCATATGCCTTTAGCACCCCAAAAAGGAATTCCCGCCCTACTCTGTCGAATGCCTTTTCGGCATCGAAACTTATTAGCATTGCTGGGGTGTTCTCCATCTTTACTCTATCCAATGCTGCCCAAATCCTTCGCATGTTTTTCGCTATCACCCTACCACATGTGAACCCCACCTGCGGTTCCATCACCAATTCAGGGAGGAACCGTGATAACCTATTTGCCAGTATTTTGGCCAGCATTTTTGTTTCTACATTTAGTAGCGATATTGGCCTGTAGGATTCAGGGCAATCCCTTGGTTTACCAGGCTTTGGCAATACGGTAATTTGGGCCCTGTTTGAATGTGCCGGTAAACAACCTCTCTGTATGGATGTATTGAATACCTCTGTGAGTACTGGGTTTATTTCCGCGCCTAACAACTTGTAGAACTCAGACCGCATTCCATCTGGTCCTGGTGCTTTATTCAATTGCTCTGTTTAACCACCCATTCAATCATTCTCTGCCATCATGGAGCATTTAAAATTTCCAAATCTCCTTCCGAGAACCTGTGGCAGCTCAATACTGGCTAAATACGTGCTACTGGGTTACTAAAGTCTTCTTGCCGTGAATATAACTTTTTAAAGAACGCAGCTAGCACAGCGTTGATCTCATGGTCTTTATGGGTCCGTTTGCCTCCCTCATCTCTCATGGTTAAAATTTTTGTAGCTCCCGTTTTCTGGTTAACTAATTTAGCCATTAGCCTCCCACTTTTGTTCGCATACCTATAGAGTTGGTATCTATAATAGGTATTGATTTCTGTATTCTCTCCTGTAGGAGTTCATTTAAGGCCTGCTGCGCTTCTAATAATTGTGTTTTAATAGCCAGTGAATGCCTTCGGCCATATTGTCTCCTCAGCGATGTCCACTTGCTTTTCTAACCTGGCCACCTCCCCGTCTCTGACCTTTCTTTGAAAGCTACATAAGATATAATTCTCCCCTTAGGACCCGCCTTTGCAGACTCCCCAGAAAAGAATGGGATTCCTCCCCATGTTGCATGTTCTTATCTCGATAGTCCCGCCACTTCTCCATCAAATAGGGCAGGAAGTGGCTATCTCTATACAAGAAATGCTGGAAAACGCCAGGACCCTAATGGAGGCCTCCCTCTCCTCCCCTCAAACCACCTTCACCCTGCATGGTCCGAGATCATGATAGTCCAATATGAGCCCCCTCCACCCTGGTCAGTAGTTTCAGGTGATAACAGTATATAGTCTATTCTAGACATGGTGGAGTGGGCCCTGGACAGATGCGTAGTCTCCTCTCCACTGGAGGCAGAGTTCTCCACACATCCACTATGTCGAGGGTATACATAAGCGGCCACGCCCCTCTCTGTTCTAGCAAGTTCCTTTCCGTCGGTGCAGATTATCTATTCGGGCTCTATTACTTCATTCATGTCTCCTCCTATCAAAATTGGCATGTCCCCCAGTGTCCCGTATTTTCCTTATGAGTTGGGAGTGAAAACGTTTATCAATTTTATTTGGTGCGTATATATTCCTAGCAGCAATGGTTTGCCGTTCTATTATGACTGATGCCAGGACATATCTCCCTCCCGGATCGGTCAATACTTTCTTAATCTCTACATTGAGCCCTTTCTAATCAACATATTACTCCACCCTTCTTTCCAACTGCTGGGGCATCAATCCATTCTCCTACCCCACCACCTCTTCAGTTTGGGCATGTTCTTCCCTAGGGAGATGTGTCTCTTGCAAAAATGCTATAGATACTTTCCTATCATTCAAGGCTTTCAGGATTTTTTGTCTCTTAACCGGGGAATGTATGCCCCCCACATTCCATGTGATCACTTGTAATGTACTCATGTTACCCCTGATTCAGTGTTAACATTCTATATTCTAACATGTTGTTGCAAAACTTCATAATCACGCCCGGAGAGTGTCCCAGCCTCCACTCCCCAAGCAATGTCGCCCTCATGGCTCCTACCCGGGAAAACTTCCTCCATCCAAGCCATATCACCACATTTAATCCACATCCAGTAACAGATCTTAGGTTCCCTCCCCCCCTCCCCTTACATTCTCCCCCCCCCCCACTTCCAACTTTACCCTCCCGCAGCCCTCCCCCTCCCCCCTCCCCCCTCCCCCGCCCCCCTCTACCCTTGCTTATGCCTCGAGGCATATCTTCCGGTGTTACCACGGCTAGAGCGCCTCCTTCAGTCAAGTCCTGACTAGAGCCATTTTCCACCTGCTGCTTATAGCGACATCTCTTTCAGGATCTCCGCAGTATTGGTTTTGAGTCCTGTTCATAGATTTATAAGTCTAGTCTGATAACTTCTATATGATGTCCATTTCTCCCATACTGTATTATCTGTCTGTTTTCTCGCTTTATTGCGCTGTCCATATTCCAACAAGTAACTAATACAACCATAAACATCGTTGCTTTACCGGCAACATCCGATAAGTCTTTGATATTAGGCTTTCCCAGATTCATTTCCTTACCGATCTTCAGCCGTCCTGTCTTTGTGCCAGCATCTTTTCCACGTATAGTTTTGCTTCTTCAACTCTTTCAAAGAAAAGTGTCTGGCCATTATCCAGTATCTTAAGCTTGGCAGGATACAGCAGGCTAAATTGTATTTTAATCCAAAAAGCTTAGTGCACAGCGGAGCAAAGCTTTTCTTGCCGCCGACACTGCAGAGGAGTAGTCCTGAAAACACAGGATGCGCTTCCCTGGTAATCCAAATTTTGCCCCGCTCGTATCGCTTGCAAAATCAGAGCCTTGTGCGCATAGTTTAGAATTCGGAAGATGATCACTCTGGGCTTGCCCATGCCTTCTCTTTTTTGCCCGAGCCGGTGGTGCTCTTTCCACATGGAGAGAAGAAGCGAGCTCTGCATTTCCAAGGTCTCGGGAAGCCATTTTTCCAGGAAGGAGCACAAATTCCGCTCATGAAGAATCTCTGGTAGCCCCACGAGGCGGAGGTTATTTCTCCGAGATCTATTCTCTAGCTCTTCCAGCTTTGCCTCCACCTCCTTGAGGCCGTTTGTACACGCAGCAGATCCTCTTTGACTTTTAAAATGTCCTCCTCTGCTTTGGCCCACTCTCTGTTGTACTGCCTGCAACTCCGTTATCACCTTGGTATGTCTCTCATCCAGGCCTTCTAACTTTCCAAGATGAGTTGCAGCGTCACCGCTGACCGCCTGTTCGACCGCCGTCCTCCACCTCCTCCGTTATCCTCCGCCGCCCAGGGAGAACCTTGTCCGCCCATTTTGTTGTTTTCGGCAGTCCGGGTTTTGTCTTTTGCGTCTTTGCGGGCCGTTTTCGATGCCATCCGCTTTACCCTGAGCTCCGCTACGCTCCTGGGCTATCCTCTAAGATGCTCGATGGAAGTGCTTTCCGCGTACGGCGGGAAACGGGGCAATTCGCGTGCAGATTAACTGAGGCGCTCTGGAGCAGTGGTTCTCTGCGTCCTCACCGTTCCATGCCTCCGCCGGAAGTCAAATCAAATCAATTAATGTGTACAGGAAGAAGGAGAGGAGGGAAGGTGGAGGCGAGTGGTTACAAGTGGTTACGAGGCAAAAGCAATGTTAAAGAGGTGGGCTTTCAGTCTAGATTTAAAGGTGGCCAAGGATGGGGCAAGACGTAGGGGCTCAGGAAGTTTATTCCAGGCGTAGGGTGCAGCGAGACAGAAGGCGCGAAGTCTGGAGTTGGCGTAGTGGAGAAGGGAACAGATAAGCCCTTTGAGAAGGGACTGTCCTGTGTTAAATTGTACAGCACTGCGTAACCCTAGTAGCGCTTTAGAAATGTCAAGTAGTAGCAGCAGTAGTACAAGGTGGTGTCCCTTCGGAGGGGAAGAGAAAAATGTTTAAAAAGTGGCATAAGCAGTATTGGACATTTTGTTTGCCAAAACGTTCAAATTGGTATTTTTTAAACCTATTTTGCAGACTATACAGTTCATCTGCAGTGCAAGGGCGACATGATGGGGGCGGGATTAGGGATTTTCCTAAACACTTGGGAAAGGGAAATGGGACTTGATATACCGCCTTTCTGAGGTTTTTGCAACTACATTCACAGCGGTTTACATATATTCAGGTACTTATTTTGTACCCAGGGGCAATGGAGGGTTAAGTGACTTGCCCAGAGTGACAAGGAGCTGCAGTGGGAATCCAACTCAGTTCCCCAGGATCAAGGTCCACTGCACTAACCACTAGGCTACTCCTCCACTCATTCAACCAATAAGATGCCAACCTCATCAGCAATGTCACAATGGCCAATGGCTTGATTGCCCGATACTTGGCTCACTTCTGATATTGTGATGTCATAAGGGAAAGGGGGAAAGGGAAATGGGACTTGATATACTGCCTTTCTGAGGTTTTTGCAACTACATTCAAAGCGGTTTACATATATTCAGGTCCTTATTTTGTACCAGGGGCAATGGAGGGTTAGGGACTTGCCCAGAGTCACAAGGAGCTGCAGTGGGAATCAAACTCAGTTCCCCAGGATCAAGTCCAGTGCACTTGACGTGTTCCTGTCATAATGGATCAAAACAAAAACTCCAGTACTTAGACTAATTTGTTTGATCTAGACCTGTTTTAATAATGGTCTGTGCCCTGAAAAGGCAGGTAACAAATCAAGGTAAGGTATACACAAAAAGTAGCACATGTGAGTTTATCTTGTTGGGCAGACTGGATGGACCATGCAGGTCTTTTTTCTGCCGTCATCTACTATGTTACTATCAAGCTCATTTTCAAAGCACTTAGCCTCCAAAAGTTCCATAGAAACCTATGGAACTTAGCCTCCCAAAGTGCTTTGAAAATATGCCTCAATGACTAAGATCATTTCAAAAGAAGAAAAACTCTTTTACAGAAAATCAAAATCTCTTTTAACAAAACATTGTAGAGTATAATATACATTGCTGATAGAGTTCCTTAAAAACAAAATAAAAGGAGGGAAAGACCCCAGAAAGACCCAGGTGCTCAAGTTGACTTATCACGCAACGGCCATTATATCATCATTGGCCAAAAACGATCCCCCAAATATATTTTTATTCTTTTTAATGCTCAAAAAAATCACATCGTGCTGATCCAAATATGTGAACAACAAAAAATACAAATTAAAATAAAACAAAATTATATATATAGAGCGACTTAGCTTCTCATTTGATCCGGAAGCATAATTCATGGCTCCATAACTGTTATGCAGCCGGATCACAATGTGAAGCTAAGTCGCTCTAGATATACAATTTTGTTTTATTGTAATTCGTATTTTTTTGTTGTTCACATATTTGGATGAACCGATGTGATTTTTTTGAGCATTAAAAACAGAATCTCTCTATTTAATAATTGGTCAATCTGCGTCCCTGGATGGCTGGCTGACTGGGTTCGTAACCGTATGCTAATGAGGTTACGTCAGCTCGCCTCCAGCATTCCCTTCCCTCTCCCGTGTCCCGCCCTCCTCTGATGTCATTTTGTCTTTCCGTGAGGGCGGGACACGGAGAGGGAAGGCAAGGGAAGGCTGGAGGCAATGTGAGCCGAGCCTGCTGCCGCTGCGACCTCAGGTATGGAGTGGAGGGGAGGGGAGGAGAGGATTGCTGGACATAGATGGGATGGAGGGGCAGAGGAGGGGAGGGGAGAATCACTGGACAGGGAGGGGAGGGCAGGGGAGAATTGCTAGACATGGAGGAGAGGGAGGGCAGGGTAGAATCACTGGACATGGAGGGGAGGGCAAGGGAGAATTGCTCGACAGGGAGGGGAGGGCAGGGAGAGAGACGTAAAAACACTTAGACGACAGCCGTCCTAGGGCCCGTTTCATTTGTTCCAAAACAGGCGTTTTTGCTTGTAAAAATATATTTTGGGGGAGTTTTTGGCCAATGATGATATAATGGCCAGTTGAGTGCTGTGAGTACATCAGTGATAAGTTCACTTGAGCACCTGGGTCTTTTCCTCCTTATTTTGTTTAAGGAACTCAATCAGCAACGTATTAAACTCTAGTGTTGTGTTAATTAATAATGCCTAAGCAATAAACAAGTGCCCTAAATATCAGATGACCACTGAAGGTATAAAGAATGACCCCCCCCCCTTACTCCCCCAGTGGTCATTGACCGCCTCCCACCCCCTTAAGATGTGAAAGAAACAGTACAGTGCCATCCTCTATGACAGCCTCAGATATATAGCCAGTCCTATTAGAGCAGCAAGCAGGTCCCTGGATTTGCCTAGTGGTTTGTGCAGTGCACTGTGGAGAAGGGGGACCCAGGCCCATATCCCACTCTAACTGGTACACTTGTGGTGGAAAGTGTCAACCCCCGATAACCCACCAAAACACCTACTGTACCCACATCTAGGTGACACCTGCAAGTATAAGGGCTATTGAAGTGGTGTACAGTTGGGTACAGTAGGTGTTTGGTGGTTTTGGAGGCTCCTCATACAATATAAGGGGTAACCGTGAGATGTGTACCTGGGACCTTCTGCTGGGATGTCTTTGTGGCCAGTCTACTAAGAATGCTAGCTCCTACATCCCTATGGCTTGTTTTGGTGAAATTTTCACTTGGATGGTTTTTGGTTTTTGTTTTCTTTTAATGGACACAAAAAGATAAATGCACTGAGCACAAAAACATCTAGCAAATAGCCATTTTTGAAAAAAAAAAAAAAAAAAAAAGATGGGACGTTTTGCAGTTTCGAAAAATCAATATATTCACCACTTGAATTCTGGACATTTTGAGGAAAATGTCCAAAGTCGGACTTAGACGTCATATTGAAAATGCTTCTCCAAATATCTTTACAAAATAGCCCCAAAATAGACGCTTACTTGGACTTTCCGTTCCAATCTAGGGCACCTGTTATAAAATTATCCACCAATGATTGTAGTTCTTTGGGGGAAAGGACTTGGACTTTATATACCTGAAATCCAAAAACATTCAGATAAATTTGTCTGTTTGCAAATTATTTTTAGAAGGATCTCTGCATAGTACGCTGAAGTGGTCTGTGCAGGGCCGTGCCAAGGGTCCTGTGGCGCCCCCTGCAGATGATCAGTGGCGCCTGCCCCCCCCCTCCGCAGACGAACAGTTTTGCGGCCCCCCCCCCCCCCCCGTGAAGGTGATCGCTGCCCTCCCCGCTCCCTGGGCCATGTCCCAACTGCCCGCCCCTCTCTCCCCCCCCCCCCCCACACAGATCCCTTTTAAATTTACCTCCGGCAGCGAACGAAGGCGCAGCGTCAGGAAGGAGGCGGTGCTCCTGACGTCTCTAGTCTTACCCTTCGCTCAATGTCCCGCCTTCTTCTGACGTCATTTCCTTGATGTCAGAAGAAGGCGGAACACTGGAGCGAAGGGAAGACTAGTAGAGACGTCGGGAGCGCCGCCTCCTTCACTGACGTTGCGCCTTCGTTCGCTGCCGGAGGTAAAGTTTAAAAGGGATCTTGTTGGGGGGGAAAGAGGCGGGCCATTTGGGACAAGGAGAGGGCGAGGTAAGCATGGCGCGGCGGGGCCCCCCCAGAAGACAGCGCCCTCCTGCCTTGCTTACCTCGCTTACCGTGTTGGCACGGCCCTGTTCTGTGGTATGTACGTGGTATATTTTTATTATGTGGCGTGTGTAGCTTGTATGATAGCATATGTTAATTATAGTAAATGTTAAAAATAAGCTTTTGTACAAGCTGTGAATGGAATTGTTTGAAAAATTGGAGCCATTCACTTTTTGTATGGATATTTGTGGTTGTGATCGTAAATGTGTGGCCAATTTCACCTCAGCTCCATAGATTTCCACAGCTCACCATGTCGTCAAGGAGCTTTGAAGGAGACAGATGTGGCACTGGCAGTGGAAGAACTAGTGCCTTTCCATCAAGCTACTACTACTACTACTATTTAACATTTCTAAGCGCTACCAGGGTTGCGCAGCGCTGTACAATTAACAAAGAAGGACAGTCCCTGCTCAAAGGAGCTTACAATCTAAAGGACAAAAAAGTGCAGTCAATCAAATTGGGGGGCACTCTAGATTTCCTGGATAGAGGTACAATGGTTAGGTGCCGAAAGCGACATGAAAGGGTTGGGTTTGAGCAAGGATTTGAAGATGGGTAGGGAGGGGGCTTGACTTATGGGCTCAGGGAGTTTATATTCCAAGCATGAGGTGAGGTGAGGCAGAAGGGCGGAGTCTGGAGTTGGCGGTGTGGAGAAGCTACTATACTACAAACCTGTCATGCCGGTAACAGTTCTAGCTGCCAATAGCATAAAGCACCAACCCTACCTATGAAAAGGCAGCTCTGCAAATATTACTCCAGACTGTAGAATCCCAGTATATCACCTATTGGAAAACAGACTGCTACAGATTCCTACCCAGAACAAATTAGAAATACAAATGTTTACAGAAAAACTGAACTGGAAATCCCAAAAAGTCAGCCTGTGTATGCAGCGCAACATTGGAGAAAGAGAAATGCATTTCCTCTCCTACTGATCAAAATACAAAAAAGGCATTAGAGAGTCGCATTTCCTAAAATGGACATATGGTTAATAAATTCAAAATATAGAGCCAGATTCTTTATATGGAGGCTGGAAAATCCATGCGGAACTCATTTTCACCTAAGCGTATTCTATAAGATTTAGGTGCGGTATATAGAATACGCTTAGTTGATATCCCAGCGCCTAAAACTATGTGTGTCTATTTACACCAATGAAACCATGGCGTAAATCACTGCACATAGATTATGCGGACTGGGCCATATTCTATAACAATGCATGTAGATTTGGGAACACCCATGAAACACCCATTTCCCCGCCCATAGCCAACCCCTTTTGAAACTGCACGCTTTAGAATTTAGGCGCAATTCATTACTGAATACACTTAGAGATTATTAGTAATTATTGCCAATTAGTGCTCATTATTAAGTGCTGTAAAAAATGCTGATTGGCTTGTTAGCCAATTAAGTTAGGTGTGTTGTTATGGAATACGCTTTAGATTTCGGTACAGAACATTAGGCCGCAATATATAGAATGTGGCCCATAATGCTTTGTTCTACCTTAGTGGTCTGGGCATTTTATTTTTCTGTTCAGTTGGTCTCATTTCCTGCTTCCATCTGTCTTTTCTCTTAACTTTCTTTCTATAGTCTCTTGTGTTGCGTTCTCGAGGGCCCTTGGCATTCTGTCAGGTCCTCGAGGCAGGACTGGGAGTTCGTGAGCCCTTGGGCCACTGCCGAGGAGCGGCAGCGGCAGGCATGACCACCTCGGGACTGGAAACACAGATGAGCAGTACTGGAACTCTGGACTGGAGTAATACAAGGCAGGCAACTAGAACAGATGAGACAGGAACAGCTTCACCTGCACCTAGCCACCGTTCCTCCGGAGTTGAGCTCCGAAGTGCAGGCGGCCGGCAGGACTTGCAGGATAAGGCAGGAACTGAAGATCCAGAGGACCCACCCTGGGTCTGGGATACACGAGGGCGACAGGGCAGGGAACTAGACTCAGACAGTGTGCTGCTGCACAGCCACTAGCAAGACCCAGAAGACAGACCAAGGAACACAAGGCGTACAGAAGCTAGCAGGAGCAAGGACTAGGACAGCATCACACTAGGCAGAATGGGGATCCGGGGAATACCCACAGGGTACACCCTCTAGCTAGGTTGGAGACAGGATACAGGAAATCACCCAGAAAACACACTAGCCAGACAGATACAGGATTCAGGATATACCCTCAGGATATACAAGCAGGGAAGGCACACAGGCTAGGCAAGGTAGGTTCAGGGTAAAGAGAGCAAACCAGGAATAACAGGCCAAGGGTCTTGGGCAGGCAGCACAGCAAACAGAGTAACCAGGAAGACAGGCCAAGGGTCTGAAGCCACAGCTGTTCCACACACTGACTGGGGAACCCACAAAGGCTGAGGCTTCGCATACAGACAGAGAACAAACCCGGACAAAGGCTTCACCCAAACCCAGGGTAAGCCAGGAACAGAGGCTCACCCCAACACAGGGTAAGCCAGGAACAGAGGCTTCACCCCCAACACAGGGTAAGCCAGGAAGAACCCGCAGTCCACAGACAGACAGTGCAGGGAAGACCCCCCACGGAAGGACAACAGAAACACAGACACAGAAAGAAGCTGGGCTGGAACCTAGAGAGAGACTAAGCAGTAGTGCAGCAGACACTTACTAACCTGACCTGGCCTAAGAGCATAACACTTATGCAAAGGCCCTGACTGCAAGCACAGCACTTTCCTTATGAAGGCTCTCACTGATGAGTCACTAGCAGTAGGACAGAAGCAGGAAGTACACTGACCCCAGAGAGGCTTGACACACATAGGAAGTGAGCCCACAGGAAGACAAGCAGGAGCCATCTTGGAAGCTGGCACAGAGCCGGTGGCAGCCATCTTAGATGCTGGCTCCCTAGAGAGGCATAGCCCACACAGGTGAGGGTCTAGTGAAGCAATCAGCACAGAGCTAGAGACAAGACAAACACAACACGGACAGAAGCCAGCAGAGCTGCTGACCCCCAGAAAGAAGGTAAGGCTGAGGGTGGTCACGGCACAGACGTGACATCTTGTCCATTTCTTATTACTTCTCTTCTCCCCTGCATCTAGGGTTACCGAGAGGCATATTTTCAAAGCACTTTGGGAGGCTAAGTTCCATAGGTTTCTATGGAACTTTGGGAGGCTAAGTGCTTTGAAAATAAGCCTCCATATGGCTCCAGAAAAGGAGGACACATTGATCCAGTCTGGGTTTTGCTTCCACTGAAAGCAATGGAAGTAAAACCCAGACTGGCTCAATCTATCCTCCTTTTTCTGGAGCCATATGGTAACCCTACCTGCATCCATCTCTGACATTGATCTTTTCCTTTAAACTGTCTTCCATAAGTACATAAGTACATAAGTAGTGCCATACGGGAAAGACCAAAGGTCCATCTAGCCCAGCATCCTGTCACCGACAGTGGCCAATCCAGGTCAAGGGCACCTGGCACGCTCCCCAAACGTAAAAACATTCCAGACAAGTTATACCTAAAAATGCGGAATTTTTCCAAGTCCATTTAATAGCGGTCTATGGACTTGTCCTTTAGGAATCTATCTAACCCCTTTTTAAACTCCGTCAAGCAAAACCGCCCATACCACGTTCTCCGGCAATGAATTCCAGAGTCTAATTACACGTTGGGTGAAGAAAAATTTTCTCCGATTCGTTTTAAATTTACCACACTGTAGCTTCAACTCATGCCCTCTAGTCCTAGTATTTTTGGATAGCGTGAACAGTCGCTTCACATCCACCTGATCCATTCCACTCATTATTTTATACACTTCTATCATATCTCCCCTCAGCCGTCTCTTCTCCAAGCTGAAAAGCCCTAGCCTTCTCAGCCTCTCTTCATAGGAAAGTCGTCCCATCCCCACTATCATTTTCGTCGCCCTTCGCTGTACCTTTTCCAATTCTACTATATCTTTTTTGAGATACGGAGACCAGTACTGAACACATACTCCAGGTGCGGTCGCACCATGGAGCGATACAACGGCATTATAACATCCGCACACCTGGACTCCATACCCTTCCAAATAACACCCAACTTCTATTCGCTTTCCTAGCCGCAGCAGCACACTGAGCAGAAGGTTTCAGCGTATCATCGACGACGACACCCAGATCCCTTTCTTGATCCGTAACTCCTAACGCGGAACCTTGCAAGACGTAGCTATAATTCGGGTCCTCTTACCCACATGCATCACTTTGCACTTGTCAACATTGAACTTCATCTGCCACTTGCACGCCCATTCTCCCAGTCTCGCAAGGTCCTACTGTAATCGTTCACATTCCTCCTGCGACTTGACGACCCTGAATAATTTTGTGTCATCGGCGAATTTAATTACCTCACTAGTTATTCCCATCTCTAGGTCATTTATAAATACATTATATTTTTCTTCTCTCTATCCATTCAGATTTGATCCCTTCTCACCAGTCCTCAGTTTCCCCCTTTTCACTGCATATACTTACAGCTTTCCATCTCTTTATCACCCCTTTCCAGACCATCCCCTCACTCTTTTTTACCCTCACTCTGGCCCTCCTATTTCCAAACTCCATTTCCTTTCCCACCTCTTACTTCCCAGTCTTTCTTTAATGTTTCCATGTCCCAGCATCTCCCCTCTGTCCTCCATCCCCCCCCCCCCCCCCCCCCACACACACACTGTGCTCCAGCATCTCCCTTCACTTACCTTTCCCCTTTGTGATCCAGTATCTGCCTTCTCTCTTTCCTTTCCCTCCCCTGTGAGCCAGATCTCTATTCTCTTTACTCCTCAACCAGTTCAGCAGATGCCCTCTTTTTCGCTCCCCTCCTCTCTGTGGTCTAGCATCTCCCTACTCTAAGGCTGCCACCACTGCCACTCCTCAGTTCTATAATCTACACTAATTTGAAAGTGCAAGAGCAGCCTAATGTTAAAGAACCAGGGGAGCCTGGTTCAAATCCCACAGTGGTTCCTTGTGATCTTGGGCAAGTCACTTGACCTTCCATTGCCTCAGGTACAAACTTACCCCCCTGTTTACCAAACTAAGCTAGCTGCTGCCACGTGGCAGTGCCAACACAGCCCATTCAAAGAATGGACTGTGTCGGCATTACCGCAACTCCAGCATGGCTTAGTAAACAGGGGGGCTAGATTGTGAGCCCCGCTAGGGGCAGGGAAAATACCTCTGGTACCTGAATGTAACTCACTTGGAAAAAGGCATGCGCTAAACACATAAATTAAAAAAACAATGTGGCTTTTGAGCACAAGCTCACACTAAAAGCTCTGCCATGCCCCTGCCCACTCCAACACAGGCTATCTGTTATCAAGGGACAGAAAGGCAGCAAGACCTTGAGTTTATGTATTGTCCTGACCTGATGAAGAAGTTTTTGGCCTTCAAAGGCTAGTCATAAAATGTGTCAAGTTAGGCCAATAAAAAAGGGTGTCATCTTAGTTTCATTTTGGGGTTTTATTTCAATGGACTGGCACAGCAACCACACACAGTACTTTAATTTGGAACTTTCTTGTGCATGACGAGACTGGCCAGCAGGTGGCACCAACAGTCTGTTTAAGCAGCATGACATACAGAACTAAGGTCATGTGCCTGGTTGTCAGTCTGATATGTCCATTTGCTGCACATTTAAGGGGATATCTTCTTATCGGACTAACATAATAATGCTTCTTATGATTCACTTACATTTTCTGATAAATATCATCCATTGTTCTTTTATTCTGACCTAAGGAAGGAAGTTCAGGTCCTAAAAATTAGTCAATAAGGGGAAAATTCTACAACTGGGTTGCCACCAGTTAGATCCACGGTGGCAGCTTATTCTATAATGTATGTTATTTGTATATAGTGCACATTCTCCTTAGTGTGTATTATTTGTGCATATAACAAGCTCTCCTAAAAAGGTGCACTTATTTGTGCAGAGTATATGCTCTTCTTAAAGAATGCACATTATTTCCCAGATTCTCTGAAAGTGAGGACCAGCAGGTGAGTTTGACATCAAGAATGTTCAATCTCTGCATCTGTGAAAGATGAATCAGGGGTTGTGCCACAAAGGCAAGAATGGAGGGTCTGAAGATAACCAAAGATTAAGAATCGTCCATTTTGACATTAAAACAGTACAGACAAGAAATCCCAGAAGACTTGGTGAAAGAGGATGACCCAAACCTATACTCCAAACAAGATCTCCGGGATACAGTGGAAAGGGCCTGATTTCTCAATTTTAAAAGAACGGAGGCTTTGTTAGCAGGGCCGCCGAGAGACTAAGCCAGGCCCGGGCCAGGGCTGCTGCCACTGCCGCTGCCTCCCACCCGATCACTGCCACACCCCCCCCCCCCGATCGCCACCACCCCCCGATTGTCGCTGCTCCCACCCCCTCCTCCCAGGATCACCGCTGCCGAAACTGAGGTACCTTGGGGCTGGCGGAGATCCCGAGGCCCCGTCAGCGGAAGAATCCAGCGCTGCTCTTCTCTCCATGCCTGCCCTGCCCCTGCGGCTGCTTTTTTCTCTCGTCATGCATGCTCGGTTTCAAAACCAAGCATGTGCCTGAGGGGAAAAGCAGTCACTCGGCACGGCGGTAGAAGCGGGTGAAGAGCAGCGCTGGAGGGGGCCCGGCACCGGAGTTCTCTCTCCTGCTCCTGTTGGGACACGATCACTCGGGGCCTGTCGAGCAGGAAAGAGAGAGACCCCGGTGCCGGGCCCCCCTTAGAAGCCGGGCCTGGGGAATTTTGCCCCTCACCCCCCCTCAGCGGCCCTGTTTGTTAGAGCCTATTTGCATATCCCAGATCTCTAGCTACCTTCCAACCTTATGCAACAATCTCCAATCTCACCCTCTAACCAGCTCTGGTGGGGGTGGGGGTTATTTCTGTATTCCCAAATTGCTTCTTTATCAGCTTACAAAAATACTGAGACAGAGCCCTTTCAATTTATTAAAAGAACTCAATCAGCCTCCACATCCTGGACAGGACAAAACTCATCTTGACCTTAAGGTCCTGTCCTCCACCCCCAGCTGTTAGTCTCAGTTCAAAGCAAAACATCAAAACCAAAAAGCAGCAAGAAAGTCACAAAAGCACCTTAATCCTATCTTCAAGGTTGTAACGTCCAAATCTCCATCTGTGGAACTTCCCCCACTGGCTTCCAGGCTGGAGTCTCTTAGGCCATGTAATTCTTCCCTTCCTTGGCTGTAGGGACCTTCCTCCCTCACCTTCTTCTCCCCCTCTAGTGCTAGGGAGCTCTTTTTAAAGGCCTCCAAACAACAAACCCCTTCCTGCTTATCAGGCTTCCACCTCTGAAGGTCCTTGGGTCCTTCTCTTCCCAATTCGGACAACTGGCTTGGTCCCTCCCTGCTGGGATTACAGGCTTCCCTGCACCCAATTCTTCTAGAACACTCCTCCCATTTCCAGCTGGAGCTGGGGCCAGAACCTTCCTAGCTGTCCCTCCTCTTCCTGGGCTCTGGACATTCTGGCTCTTGCCTAGGCTTTCTGGGAATTGTGGTTTCCGTCCCCTATCTTAAGAGGGAAATTACCCTTTTGTTTCCCTGACAGGTCCCTATACCTATCAACAAGGGGCAACACTATATCCTTTTCCCTTTAAGTTTTATTCTGGAAATTGGCAACCCTGAGGCAAGGCACCACCTGTACCTGTCACAATAAGAACTCTACCCACCCCTCCTACCATTCCCTTCCCTTCTGCTTTTCCCACCCACCTCTTCCACATGGGCAGATAAAGCATTTCTACAGGCTGGGGCACCAGGAGGTGAGCACAGCCCATAGTGCACATACCTCAGTTGCCACACTGCCTCCTGATCTCTTTGTTTAATCCCCCCCCCCCCCCACCACCACCATATGGCTTGATAGCAGAACAGTGCTGGGGTGTATTATCTCCAGCTGTCACAGAGCCAGCTTACAAGACCACATGGCTCTTATCGCAAGACTTGGCCCCACCGCAGCAGGAAATGATACATTTAAACACTCTGCTGCCAGGTGGCATAAGGGGATGAAGAATGAGATTGGGAGGTGCTGTATGCTATGGTGATCTCAGCATGCTACCAGCATCCTCCCAGTTCTGTGAGAACTGCAATTTACTCAGTGGTAGGAGGCACCTCCCAGCAAATGGCCCTTCTTGCTGGGTTCACTCAAGAGTGGCAAAGCCACTGAGAAGCGGGAAGTCTAACATGGGGGAAATGGAGAAAAGGTCTTTCTGGGGAAGAGGCCTGCTTCCTAGCTTTCTTCCAGCTGGCCATTTTGAGCGTTCATTTTAATCAGTGCCAATAAATCCAGGTAAATGAAAATGTAACCCTTTGTTATATTGGAGCCCTGAGTGGGAGGAGTCCCGCGTGGAAGAGTCATGAGTCCATCTCACACTTGAGGATGATCTGATTTGTGGAATCTCTGTGTGGGGTGGAGCTGATGACCTCTGTATATAAGGAAGGACAGTGCTGTAAGATTTGTCCTTGGTAGCCTGTGTTAAGAAGTTCATAACCCCCCGCCAAATGACCCGTGGAACGAAAGAGGGGTACCTGTTGAGCCAACCCTGATAGTGGAACAGGACCAGGGTCATTACTATTAATCGTCTGAGCCATTTAGAGGAGCTGACCTGCGGGCTGAGATTGGGGAGTCTCGCTACAAACCAGGCTCAAAGGAAGGACGCTGTCTGTCCGCGGCTGGTGATTGCTTTCAAGGTAAAACCCCTGAAAGACTCAGACAGTTAATGCTGGATCCAGATGTCCGTTGGTACTGGTGCTACATCGTAGAAAGTGATTGCAGGGTGTCATCTGGCTATAGGTCAGGCGAAAGGGGTTTTGCATATGTGCATAACCCCAAGAAGGAAAGATTGTACCTTCTAATGACTTTGTGTAATCAAGTCTGTGTTTCCATCATAGCTGTATGCTGAGGACTTCCATGACAATTAATGCTGCATTCCAGTTTGTTAAATAAAGTTCAGTTAATTTGCTTTGACTCTCCTGACTACTGTGTGGTTCCTGTGAATAAGACGGCTGAGGAGAGATATGATAGAGGTCTATAAAATAATGAGTGGAGTGGAACAGGTAGACGTGAATCGTTTGTTTACTCTTTCCAGAAATACTAGGACTAGGGGGCATGCGATGAAGCTACAAAGTAATACATTTAAAACAAATCGGAGAAAATGTTAAATTGACTTGAGGAAAATCCACTGCTATTTCTAGGATAAGCAGCATAAAATGTATTGAACCTTTTTGGGATCTTGCCAGGTATTTGTGACCTGGATTGGCCACTGTTGGAAACAGGATGCTGGGCTTGATGGAGCTTTGGTCTGTCCCAGTGTGGCTACACTTATGTACTTACTAGTAAAAGAGGCCCGTTTCGTAGAGGAATGAAACGGGTGCTAGCAAGGTTCCACGCCCCCCTCCCTACCTCCCTCCCTCCCTCTCTCCCTGTCTGTCGTCCGAGTTCCAGCCCCCCTCTCTCCCTCTGTCCCTCTCTGTTGTCCGAGTTCCAGCCCCCTCCCTCCCTCCATCTCCTCTGAGTTCCAGGCCCCCCTCCCCTTCGAGTTCCAGGACCCCCCTCCCCTGCCCTTCGAGTTTCATGGCCCCCTCCCCCTAGAGTTGGAGGCCCCCCTCCCCTTCCAGCTGCGACACCGCCCCCTTCCCCTTCAAGTTGCAGGACTCCCCTCTCCCCTTCAATTTGTAGGATGCCCCCCTTCCCTTCAAGTTGCAGGACTGGCCCCTCCCCCCTTCAAGTTGCAGGACACCCCCCTCCTCCGAGTTCAATGCCCCCACGGCTCCCTCCCTCGAAGTGCAAGCAGGACCTGTCCTCCGGCAGCCCCTCGCCTTCCTGCGTGCCGGCTCTAATTTAAAAATTGTTACCTCAGGGTCTGGCGTCAGCTAAAAGATCTTTTCGAACATTCCTCAACCTCCACTTCCCCAGCTGTAAAGGTCTCAAATACAAACTAATGCACGCGTCAAACTTTTCTTACCTGAGCACACAAATATGGAACGCACTACCGAGCAAAGTAAAAACCATCTGGGAACAAACAAACTTTCACAAATCCTTAAAGACCCACCTCTTCAACAAGGCATACCACAAAGATCAGCAGATATAATTATTATTATTTATAGCATTTGTATCCCACATTTTCCCACCTATTTGTGGGCTCAGTGTGGCTTACAATACATAATTACAACTTATCGCCATCATACCTATATCAGAAATGTCTTCTTACTATAAGTGCTTATTTTATATTCTTTACAATGTTAGTCACACCTTACCTACATCAGAAATGTAGTCTGTATCCAAATGCTTGATCATGTTATTCACGGCCTGTAACATAGTAACATAGTAGATGACGGCAGAAAAAGACCTGCATGGTCCATCCAGTCTGCCCAACAAGATAAACTCATATGTGCTACTTTTTGTGTATACCTGACCTTGATTTCTATCTGTCATTTTCAGGGCACAGAACGTATAAGTCTGCCCAGCACTATCCCAACCACCAGCCCCGCATCCCAACCACTGGCTCTGGCACAGACCGTATAAGTCTGCCCAGCACTATCCCCGCATCCCAACCACCGGCTCTGGGACAGACCATATAAGTCTGCCCAGCAATATCCTCGCCTCCACCTGTATGCAACAATAACTGTTATCTCAATCTATATTTACCAATAACGACTCATTGTAAGCCACATTGAGCCTGCAAATAGGTGGGAAAATGTGGGATACAAATGCAATAAATAAATAAATAATAAAATTGAAGGCGAGCGGCTCTACAGACTCCCTTCCCATCTGTCTGAGCTCTGCCTCTGGTCCCGCCCTCATTTCCTGTTTCCGGACCAATGGATGTTTAAAGATATGTGCCCTTAAAGATAGGAGTTTTCAGTCCTGGCCTGATCACGGGGCCCAAAAAACTAGTCTATTTATGCATTCATTGGCCTTAGAAATTCATTCTTTGCATCCACTTGCTCTATTGAGGAAGTGGAAGAAAACCAAAGCAACTCAAATTACATAATGAAAAGGTCCACTGTATGTGATCAGTCTACATTTTCATCTCTGAATAATGATGTAATTTTGCCCTTTCCAGCATTATCAGCTTTGCGTGTGTGTGTGTGTTGTTTTTTTTTAATTTGGACAAAAGCCTTGATTCAATCTGCTGAACATGACAGTTTCAGCTGGAGAAAGACCTATTGACTATCTCCCTTCTTTCTGATGAGATCTGAGGTCCTGTTTCAGTCCAGAATGACTCAGAGCGGAGAGCCGGAAGGACAGAGAGTAAAATAATTCCACCCCAAGCTCATCCTACAGTAGGAGACAGAGTTCCTATTATCATCCTCATCTGAACCTTTGGCTGTGCTTGTAAAAACAGCTCCAGTGTCAGCTGAATAACTGAAGAGGCTGGACACAGCCCTGCAGTCCAGAGCCTCAAGTATAGTCCTCCATAGGAGATGCTGCGGAACTAATACTGCAGGGGCACACTAACCATTTGGGCAACCGGGTAGTGCCCGAGGGCCCAGAGGCTCTACCCGGTTGCCCACCGCCACATACTACAGCCCCCCGGGCCCTGGTGGTCTAGTGGCCTCTGCCGCTATTCTCCCCGGTGCCATCGTGTTTTAAAAATGGCTGCCGAGACTCCCTGTGGCAGTCTCACAAGACTGTCGAGACCCATGAGACTACCGCAGGAATTCTCGGCAGCCATTTTGAAAATATGGCGCCTGGCAAAGTAGCGGCAGCAGGGAGGCAGGAAAGAGCGGAGTTCTTTCCTGCCCCCCAAAGAAGCCACTAGACCACCAGGGATCTTCAAAGTAAGAGGGGTACAAGTGTGTGTGGGGGGGCCCCTGTGGCTGCGCAGATGGTGGGGAAACAGCAGTGGCATGGACAGTGGGGGGGGGGGGGGGAGGGAGCCAGGGTACTCTCAGTCCGCCCCTGTGATAGTGTATACCGTAACTCATTTAGATCTAAGTAATTAGCCAGTTCTTTTGCCTTTAATTAAGGAGGAAATGGACTCAAGCTTAGAGCACGGGATTCAAGATTAAAATCCCACTTCTGCTGCTGCCAGACATTGGGCAAGTTATTTCTCTCCTGTTTCATTCTAAGCTCTAGGGGAAAATCTTCAGCTGGCGGAGCTTGGGATTCCCACCAGTTACCATTAAACATGTGCTACTGTTGGGTGGGCCTGAGCCATAAATGGGTGGACCCTGGCCCACCCAAGCCCACCTGTGGCTACGCCACTGTGTAGAGTTAAGGGATGCCATTGGGGTGTTGGAGCATTTTCTAACATCAATTTCTGCTAAGATTTCTGAGGATTTGGGCAAAGCTAGTGCACTTGTTCAGATCAGATGGTGATCGAAACTCAGCACACTTCATGAGTTGGCAGGTTGGAGATGGACTTTAAAGAGATTCAGCCTACAGCTAAAATTCATACTACTGTGCAAGCTGGTTTAGTAAAGAAATGAGAGTATTTGGAGAACCGCAGTAGAGTTTTGAATCTCCGCTTTCTAAACTTTCCTAAGTCTCCAGTGATAAGCCCAATGGCAATTTTACAGAAATACTTAATGGAGGCTTTGGAGTTTCCAAGCAATAATTTGCCACCAGTAACTAAGGCTTTTTACCTCTCCTTGTCATCAAGAGTTTAAGGCCCAGAAGAACGATCTCATAAGACTATGAAATTGGCAGCTTTTTTAGAAAGCTGTCTTGAAGTTGTGGCTCAAAAAAAAGCATTGATCGGAACATGATAGAGATTTAATTTACGCTCATACTTCAGAAAAATGGATGTGGTTTTCTTAGGCAGTAATGAGTATTTCCTGATTTAAGTAGTGAGACCCAGAAAAGGAGGAAGGACTTTTTGGACTTGCGGCCTCGAGTCTTGACTCTAGGGGGCAACATTTTCTTTAAGATTTCTATGTACATGTTTTATAACTTGTAGTTCTGTCAATTTTCTATTTTTTTTTAATCTAACCAATTGATTGACTTTTTAGTTTCTAGGGAAAGTTCCTCAACTAATAATGGCATTGTTAACTAGAATGTTATCTGCCTCCACCGACTAGTTTGAACTCTCTTGCATACTGCTGTTTGATATATTTCTGGGTTATATAAGTACATAAATATTGCCATACTGGTACAGGCCGAAGGTCCATCAAGTCCAGCATCCTGTTTCCAACAGTGGCCAATCCAGGTCACAAGTACAATACATTTTATGTTGCTTATCCTAGAAATAAGCAGTGGATTTTCCCCAAGTCCATTTTAATAATGGTCTATGGACTTTTCCTTAAGGAAGCCATCCAAACCTTTTGTAGTAAATTTAAAACGAATCAGAGAAAATTTTTCTTCACTCAACGTGTAATTAAACTCTGGAATTTGTTTCCAGAGAATGTAATAAAAGCAGTTAGCTTAGCGGAGTTTAAAAAGAGGCAGGAGTATGAAAACCTACAGTAGCAGGCAGAGCAAGTCCTGCTGGGAGTGTCTAAGGGATTATAGGAAATGTAGTCTCTAGCCTCATTTCCTATCAGATGAGACAGTTCCTTCAGTAACCAGGGGGCCCTTTTACAAAGGTGCGTAAGGGTCTACGTGAATCCAGCATGCGCCAAATCAGCATTACCGCCCGGCTACCGCGTGCCCCGGGCAGTAATTCTGAATTTGGTGTGCACCGAAAACACGCAGTAGAAAACATTTTCTATTTTCTACCATGTGGCGCTTACCTGGCGGTAAATGGCATTGGACACACGCTGCATACCTACCACCTGGGTAGCACGTGAGACCTTACCACTAAGTCAGTGGGTGGTGGTAAAGTCTCAGGCCAAAAATGGATGCGTGCTGGTTGTTATTTTGCTGCACGTCCATTTTCCGGTCCCTTAAAAAAAGGCCCTTTTCCCAGGACGCTGCAGAAACTCGCCCGGCACGCACTCAAAAGACGTACTTGCGCTGCCGCTTGCCTCTTTTTACCGCAGCTTAGTAAAAGGGCCCCTAGGTAAAGGGACGGGGCTGAAAACTATGAGGAGCCCAGAGTGAGGTTTTTTACATTTGAAGTATCTGAAGAACTGCTCGCTACGTTTGGAATGTGTGAAAAGCCGCTGACCACAGTGATATTGGTAATAATTTGGGTCTTAATACAGAATTATATTCTTTGAACATCTCCTTTGTTTGAGCCTAATAATAATCAATGAATGAGCCCCGTTGAAAGAAGGACAGCATGGCCAAGGAGACCTCTTTCAGTCTGCCACATTCACAGAACTCATATGTAGATCCAATCAGGGTCGGCATGGGGGGGGGGGGGGGGGAACAGGGCAGCTGCCCTGGGCCCCACTGCTCCAGGAGGCCCTGCAGTCCAGCCATCTCGTCTCCTCCTCCCTTCCCCTCACCTTCCTGATCTTTAAAAATCAATTTCCCTTTTCAGAGGGGCCCCAGTACGACTACTACTACTTAACATTTCTAAAGCGCTACTAGGGTTACGCAGCGCTGTACAATTTAACATAGAAGGACAGTCCCTGCTCAAAGAGCTTACAATCTAAAGGACACGTGAACAGTCAGTCTGATGATGTAGCAGCTATCCTCACAAGCTGCCTGCAGCTGCCCCAAAGCTTTTCCTCTGCGGTAATCCGCCCCCCTCTGATGCAACTTCCTGTTTCCGCCTGGGTGGATTGCGGCAGAGGAAAAGCTTTGGGGCAGCGGCAGGCAGCTTGTGAGGATAGCTGCTCATCTGAGAAGGAAAATACATTTTAAAGAAAACTGGGAAGGGAGGGATATGGACAATGGTAGGGAGAAGAGTAAGAGATGCCCTGACCGCGTGGTAGCAATGCAGGTGGGGGAGATCGGGGGGAGGGACGAGAGGGGATCAGGCGCCCCCTCCTTAATTTCTGCCCTGGGCCCCAGCATGTCTAAAACCGGCCCTGGATCCACCCCTAAGGGGTGAAAAGTTATAAGTGTGAGACCTTGGCCCATTGCAGGGGAGGAGGAAGCAGCCTAGGGAGCCACCCGTATTGCTGTTAGATTCGTACGCTTGCATCATCAGCCAGTGGGGAGGGAGAGAAACGTGCCAGCCATCAGCAATGCTGCTATTACTGCCGCTGGCTCCTTATCTTGTAACAGGAACGGATTGTGTAGCATCCATTGAATTCACCAGGACTTCCTGTGGATGCAGAAATGCAGGAGACCAGGGGATGCTGCTAATTGGTATGCTGCCCTCCCAAAGTTGGCCAGGCCCATGGTCCATGTGACCCACTCTATTCCAAGAGCCATACTCAAAAATATTGATAATCTGAATGGATATGAGAGTTGCCAGTTCTGACATACTGAGCAGAAACCCACTCTACAGTAGAAAGAATTTTAATAATTTGAACTGCTCCACTATGACTTCTGTAAGGCAAAATCATCACAAATCTCTTTAATATTAACCTTTAAAGAAAATCAATAGCTAACATCACCTTCAGCCCTTATATGTGAAAATAAACATTACAAAAATATATTTTCAAAACATTCTGTACCTTCCCGAGTATGAGGTAACATCACACTTGTTTACTGAGCGGATACTCCGACGGTTCAGCTGGAGAATCACAGGTTCAGGTGATGCAGGACCAGTTCCAAAGCCTGGCTTTTGCTCCTTGCACTGGTAGGAGCTTCGGATGCTGCAGAGGGAGAACTCACTGCCCAGAGGGGGAGGGAGTCCCAGTTGTCACCAGAGTCGGGCTGTGAGTCGAGTTCGAGAGTTCTGGCTGCTACTGTTAATATTTCTGTTATTTGTATGGGGCTACTTATGAAGCATGTACAGCACTTTCTGGACCCACTTGAGACAGTCCCTGCTCCTTAGAGCTTACATTCTGGTCAAGGACAGAGAAACACGTACAGATGAAAACAAAGAACGACATTTTTAAAGGTTAAATACAAGCTGTGATTTGGTAAGACTAAAGGCAGGTATAATTGGGACTGAACAGTGCATTTTATATAGCGAAAAGGTGATGGGTACTCAAATGCCAGTCCACCCTTAAAGGGAGGGGTGATCACTGAGGGACCCACCCCACAATAGCCAGGCCCCCTGCAACCAGTTACAGAATCTATGACAAGGCAGAATTGATGTGTAGATCTTGGGGACCATGGGTCAATTTTAGCAGACAATGGAAAAGGTGCCGTACTCAGTACCCCCAAGTACCCCCTCAAAAAAAGCCCTGGGACTGACTAAATTGTAAAGAGTGGGAGGGTCTCTGAGTCCTTTGCTAAGAGCATAATTAATGCCCAGACTCTGAAGCTGAGGTAATAAGCTATCTCTCGCAGGCAGATGATCAGAAGCCCCAGCTGTTCCAAACAGCGCTCTACAATTAGCGCTGGAACAGCGTGGGGCATTAACGCCCCTATGATCAGGACTAATAGCATGCAAATTTAAGCACGCTATTAACTCTGATCATAGGGGTATTTCTGCAGGAGGATTGTGCCTGGGAATGCCCTCCCGCAGAAGTTGTTTGACAGGTCCGTTTTATTTTTGGCTGGTTTAAAACTTAAATGTTTAAGCCAAAATTCAGCGCTGACCGGTTAAGTTTAAACAGCCAAAGACAGGCCTGCTATTTCGGCGGCCCGATTCGGTCACCAAACTTAACCGGTGATGCGCTGAATATTCGTGGATAGCCAGTTAAGAACTATTTCACCGGCCAGGAGCTGTTCCTGGCGGGTGAAATAGTGCTGAACATCGGAGGGAAAATAATCACTACACTAATAAGGTGGGATAGATATTTTAAATGATTTAATTGGGCAGTGGAGGCTCCTGCCTGGTTAAATCAGGGTAACTGGGACAAACCCAGATATTCAGCGTCAGTTACTTGCATAGTACCAGTGAATACCCAGGCAAACTGCCATGGCACTGTCCGGTTAGTGCTGCGGCAGTCTAGGGGCGGAGCTAAGAGCCACCAAATATTGCAAAGCCATCTATCCTTGGGGGCAATCTGGGGGTGGAGTCAGCACTTTAGTGGCCAGGGTTAGCACAAAAATGGGATTGCATAAAAATCTGTCCTATCTCTGGGGGACATTTAGGAAGTGGCAGTAAGGCCAACATGGGCTTACCGCTCACCAATCCGGAACTACTGCCGGACTACCACAGCAGCCTGGTGGTATTCCCAACCCCAAAACGGGCCACATCTGGCGCTACAAAAATATTTATTTTTGTAGCACCACCGTTTACCTGGCAGTAATCGGGCAGTGCCGCGTGCTGCCTGGTTACCGCCGGGTTAGCGCGGGAGCCTTTACCACACCTCAATGGGTGGCGGGTAAGTGCTCCCCCCCACCCCGAAATGGCTGCGTGGAAAGTGGTTCACTTGTTGCATGGCAATTTCTTTAAAAAAAAGCCTTTTACCCGCTGCGTAAAAGGTGGCCTCAGTGCGCATCAAAAACACATGCCAATGCCAGTGCAGGTCCCCTTTTACTGCAGCTTGGTAAAAGGACATCTTTATGCGCTAGGCCATGGCTGCTTAACTGATCAATAACTGATCAAAACGCTCACCGCTGATGGCTCAATACTGACTCCTTGGAAGTTATCCAGGTGCCATAGTTAGTCAACGCTGGTCTTCAGATAGCTAAATGGGCATGCTGGACAGTTGCATATCAAGGGCAGGGCGGTCCACCCGGGTGCACGCTGCAAGGGGGTGCGGCTGTCGACTCCGCCAATTCCCTGTTCCCTCTGACATTACTTCCCGTTCCGGGACAGGGAACTGGCGGAGCCGACAGCTGCGTAACTGCTCCCTGCACCCCCAGGAGTAAGAGCAATGCGTTTGGAGGGGGTGGAGGTGATGTACCGGGGGGGGGGGTGTCATGATTTGTGGGGAGGGTGGGGTGATGCATCGGGGGAAGTGATGTGCCAGGGGAGATGATGCGCCGGGGGGGGGGGGGGGCAAAGTGGAATATCACTATGTTGGACCCCATAAAAGGCCGTCCTAACTATGCCTGGTTAGCTATCCAGGTACAGGCCTGAAATATTCAATGTTGTTGCCCAGATTAGGCCACTCATTGCATATTCTGACCATATTCAGCCTGTGGTGATCAGTGGCTTTAAAATTGCTGACCGCCAGCGACTGAAAATCATAGGGTATGTAATTATCTCTTGCACAATTGCTTCAGGAGACACATATTTTGCTCTCTCATAATTTAAGCCGTATTATACTCCGGATATCATGTCCATTACTCATCTGATGATTCTGACAAACCTCCGTTCTTGTCCATGTTTCAAAAACAGGCTTTGACACCACGGATCTGAAATAGTAATCCCAGGACACCATGCCGTGGTTCCTCTTGACATATATGTCAAGCCAGTGGAAGTCCTTTCCTCCTCAGATCACAGATATCCGCTTATTCTTAATATACTGATTGTACGGGTCACTCCTTTTCTCCACCTTCCTTGACCTGGTGTACCCCAGAATCAAACTTCCCACGGTAACAGCGAACAAGATCATCACAAAGAGGATATACAAGAAAGCATAGTCATTCTTGCTGGTGGCTGGGCCCTTGGTGGATTGTGTCTGGTTGATGCTTTGACCATGTTGGCACTGCAGACTGATCAATGTTCTGTTCAACGCATTCAACACGTATTGGAGATTTTCATACACACTGTCCACCATCTTCTCTCTTTGCTGGTCTCCAGAGGTCCCACGAGATTTCCAACAGCAGTGGTGAGAGAGAGATGCCTTGGAGATGGTCCTACTTACTGGCTGCACAATGAATGGCCCAAGCACCTGAAGAAACGTAATTACAAAGCTCATTAAAGATTATCACATTTTGTTCTCAAAGAACATTTCATTCATTCATTATAGTTATATCCTATCAATCAAATTGTCTGAATAACAATAAAACATACTTAAAAATTAAAACAGCACAAAACACAAATTAAATTGTTACATACATAAAATAATGTATAATGATTCCTAAAACAAGCAAGTTAATTCAAAACAAATCAAAAAAGTAAGTTTAATTTCTTAAGAAAATCTAACAAATATTTTTCAAAGTGTATCTCTGGGGTGAGCTTATTCCATTCTTGTGACCCAGCAATCGATAGTGCTCATAATTTTGGAACAACTTTCAAGCTACCATAACTGAGGGGACCAAAAGCATTCCTTCTAGCTCAAGCAAAGTGAACACTAAGATTCATAATGACAGATCAATGAAAATAACTTGGTGTTTGTATCACCATATAAAATGTTATGAACCAGATGCAAGCGCTTAAATGGAGCAAAACACTTCACTGGCAGCCAGTGAAGGTCTTGTAACTTTGATCTGTTATGGTCCATTTTGCTCCTACAGTACTTTACACATGCTGTTACATTCTGAATGCTTTGCAATTACATAAGAACATAAGAGTAGCCATACTGGGTCACAAATACCTGGCAGAAACCCAAATGGTGGCAACATTCCATGTAGAACCCCAAGAATAGCAAAATTCTGGAATCCTAAAGAGTGACAAGATTCCATGCAGAATCTCAAAGAGTAGCAACATTCCATGCTACCAATCCCTGGGACAAGTAATAGTCTTCTGCATTATGAACATAAGAACAGCCATACTGGGTCAGACCAATGGTCCATCTAGCCCAGTATCCTGTTTCTAAACAGAGGTCAAGCCAGGTCACAAGTACCTGGCAGAAACCCAATTATTAACAACATTCCATGGTACCAATCCTGGGGCAAATCTAAATACTAATATTACAATAATGAATATGAGGTAAATTAAAGAACAAACCATCATCCATAAATCGACAAAACCAAAAAAAGTGCTTTAGTCCTTGAGCCATTTTCAGTTCATAGAAGGCACTTCATAATACCTTTAACATGTAGGAATACATTGATGAATTAGTATTTATTTGAATTTAGCTCATTCCTTTTCAGTAGCAGCTCAATATGAGTTGCATTCAGGTACATGAGAAAAAGATGAGACAAACAGTCCATAAACAGTGAAGTAGTTGATATATTTCCCAATGAGGAAAGGCTACAGAGGTTAGGACTCCTCAGCTTGGAGAAGAGACAGCTGATGGGAGATTTGATAAAGGTCTATAATATTGCATACAGCTACTTATTTGTACCTGGGGCAACGGAGGATTAGGTGACTTGCCCAGAGTCACAGGGAGTGCAGTGGGAATCAAACCCAGTTCCCCAGGATCAAAGTATGCAAGGTTCCACGTTAGGAGTCACTGACCAAGAAAGGGATTTCGGTGTCATTGTTGATGATACATTGAAACCCTCTGCTCAGTGTGCTGCGGCGGCTAATAAAACAAATGTTAGGTATTATTAGGAAAGGAATGGAGAACAAAAGTGAGGACGTTATAATGCCTTTGTATCGGTCCATGGTGTGACTGCACCTCAGATATTGTGTTCAGTTTTGGTCACCGTATCTCAAAAAGATATAGTGGAATTAGAAAAGGTACAGAGAAGGGCGACAATAATTATAAAGGGATGGGACAATTTCCCTATGAGGAAAGGCTGAAGCATCTAGGGCTTTTCAGCTTGGAGAAAAGATGGCTGAGGGGAGATATCATAGAGGTCTATAAAATAATGAGTGGAGTGGAATGGGTAGACGTGAATCATTTGTTTACTCTTTCCAAAAATACTAGGGAGCATGCAATGAAGCCAGAGAATGTGGTAAAGGTGGTTAGCTTAGCGGGGTTTTAAAAAGGTGTGGATGGTTTCCTAAAGGAAAAGTCCATAGGCCATTATTAAATTGGCTTGGGGAAAATCCACTGCTATTTCTGGGATAAGCAGCATAAAATGTATTGAACTTCTTTGGGATCTTGCCAGGTATTGTGACCTGGATTGGCCACTCTTGGAAACAGGATGCTGGGCTTGATGGACCTTTGGTCTGTCCCAGTGTGGCAATACTTATGTACTAAAGTCTGCTGCATTAACCACTAGGCTACTCCTTCACTAGCAACATTCCATGTAGAATCTCAAATAGGGAAAGGGAAATGGGATTTGATATACCACCTTTCTGTGGTTTTGCAACTACATTCGAAGCAATTTAAATGGTATAGACAGGTATTTATTTGTATCTGTGGCAAACCAGAGTCACAAGGAGCTGCAGTAGGAATCAAACCCAGTGCCCCAGGATCAAAGTCCACTGCGCTAACACTAAGCTACTCCTCCTTCTAAGCATTAGCTCTTTCGTTCTACACTCTTGTGTGCACATTTTTGCACTTGGCGTGGATTCTATATATGGCGACTAAAGTTGCACATGCAAATATGGCAGTGCGGCTAAATTGTACGCGCAACTTAATTGATTAACAAGCCAATTGGTGCCAATAATAAGCAATTATCAGCACTAATTGGCACTAATTAGAGTGTATGCATGCAACTTTCAAAGCGTATTCTATAATGTGGTGTGTGTAAATTCTAATGTGTGGATATAAAAAGGGGGTGTCGACATGGGAGGAGCATGGGAGGGGAATGGGCGTTCCTACAAACTATGCACACTGTTACAGAATACACCCGACCTGCACCTAAGTTAGTTGCGGGCATTTACACCATGTTTTAGCTGGTGTAAATGGTTGTGCCTAAGTTTAGTCAGGGGTCCAAGCACTATCCATTTTTTAATAAACCGTGCCTAACATTAGGCACAGATTACAGAATAGCACTAAGCACGGCTTTTTTCCACGCTGATTTTTTCAGCGCCATGTATAGAATCTTGTCCTTAGTGTGCAAAATTGCACATGCAGGTTATACAAGACTAAGAGTTAGTCACGCAAGTTAATTGGCCAATTAGTTACTAATTGGCATTAACAACCAATAATGAGGGTCTTTCTCTATAACATCAGCAAAATCTATCCCTTCATCTCTGAGCACTCTACCAGAACCCTTATCCACACTCTTATCACCTCTCGCCTAGATTATTGAAACCTGCTTCTCACCGGCCTCCCACTTAGCTATCTCTCTCCTCTTCAATCAGTCCAAACTCTGCTGCGCGACTCATTTTCCGCCAAAATCGCTATGCTCAAATTAGCCCTCTCCTCAAGTCACTTCACTGACTCCCTGTCCGTTTCCACATTCAATTCAAACTTCTCTTATTGACCTATAAGTGCATTTGCTGTGCCGCTCCGCAGTACCTCTCCACTCTTGTCTCTCCCTACGCCCCCTCTCGGGTACTCCGTTCGTATGCTATAGAAATGATAAGTAGCGCTATAGAAATGATAAGTAGCGCTATAGAAATGTTAAGTAGTAGTAGTAGTCTTTTACAAAGGCGTGCTAGTATTTTTAGTGCGCGCTAATCAGCACGTGCTAAATGCTAGAGATGCCCATAGGAAGATATGGGCGTTTGTAGCATTTAGCATACACTTATTTTTAACGTGTGCTAAAAATGCTACTGTGCCTTTGTAAAGGGACCCCAATCACTGATAACTGGAGCTCATTGTCACTAATTTGCAGTTACACGTGTTAACTGCACTTAGATGTTATTATAGAAACTTAGCACACAAAAGTTGGAGCGCATAAGTGCAAAGGGTGTGCAGAAGGGAGGGGCATAGGTGGCGCATGAGCGCGGTGTGTTAAGATTCTAGAATACATGCCAAACTGCAACATTTAGTCATGTCCATTTATACCAGCCATCAGGGCCATAAGGATCATTGGAGCTCCCTGGCTGCTGCCTGCCGCACCACTGCTGCCGCCCCCCTCCCGCACACTACAGCCCCCCCACCGCCGTAGTTGCCACCCCCCCTCCCATACACTACAGACCTCTGAAAAAAAGTTGGCCCTCCCCATATTACCTTGAGGGGCCCTGGTGGTCTAGTGGTCTCTGCGGGGGCAGGAAAGAACCCCACTCTTTCCTGACCGCTGACACCACTGTGCCCAGCGCCGCCGTGTTTTCAAAATGGCTGCCGAGACTTCCTGCGGTAGTCTCACGGGTCTCAGCAGTCTCAGCAGCCATTTTTAAAACACGGCAGCGCCAGGCAATAAAGAGTGGGATTCTTTCCTGCCCCCGCAGAGACCACTAGACCGCCAGAGTCCTTCAAGGTAGCATCAGGGAGGGCCCACTGAGGCTCAGGCAGGCTGTAGTATGCGGGGGCGGGGGGAAGAGAGAGCCTCTAGGCCCTCAGGCACTGCCCGGTTACCCGAATGGTCAGTCTGCCCCTGCCATCCATTGCCTAAATATTTGCAATTATGTGTGTAACTGCCAACATATAATTTGCGCTTGGCATGCAGGCATTCAGCGGAATATAAGATCTTTGTGGCAGGGTTTTGCAATGAGGGTATTTGTCCTCTGTAGAATGCCAAGCACTAACAGCTCTATAAATGACCTGAATTATTAGGAATATAAAAGCCCTGGATTGAAATGAGAGAGCGCACACCTTAATTTCAACGTCTCCTGTAGCAACCAATACATAAGACAGGCATTGTTAAGAGACCTCTACTTGGCCCAGGGTGGAGCTCCTTCCCTCCCGGTACTCTGTCTTTGTAAGGGGCAAGTTTTTTTTTTTTTTCATATTCTGGAGAAGTCTCAGATTTGCCAACCACTCCTTCCATTCCCACCCCGTCACCCCCTACAATAATGTGTCAATATTTACCCTGCTCCTTGAGCACCACACTTCCTTCTCCTATGAAAGAGCCCTGGGGATAAAATGTACAGATCACAAAATATATTTCATATAAAAAAAATAGCCAATGATTAATGAAGCCGGGTGTTCTCATAGTCTGTACTTTCACTCTGTTCTATGGCAGTAAATACGGCACATTACAATGGACTGAAATGCAAAGTGCTTTTCCCAATTGACTGGTCATGCCATACCTTTCCGGGATAACCGTTCTTCCTCTTTTCTTATGTTTTGATCCAAACAATCATCTATGAGCTAACAAAATTTTAATGAATTTTCTTTTTACTTTGAATCTTTAAAAATAGTACATAAGGATTGCCATACTGGGACAGACCAAAGGTTCATCAAGTCCAGCATCCTGTTTCCAACAGTGGCCAAGCCAGGTCACAAGTACTTGGCAAGATCTCAAAACAGTACAATATATTTTATGCTGCTTATTCTAGAAATAAGCCATGGAATTTCTCCAAGTCCATTTTAATAATGGTCTATGGACTTTTCCTTTAGGAAGCCATCCAAACCTTTTTTCAAATCCTGCTAAGCTAACCACTTTTACTACATTCTCTGGCAACAAATTCCAGAGTTTAATTACACGTTGAGTGAAGAAATATTTTCTTCGATTCATTTTAAATTTACTACTTTCTAGCTTTATTGCGTGCCCCCTAGTCCTAGTATTTTTGGAAAGAGTAAACAAGTGATTCACGTCTACCCGCTCCACTCCACTTGTTATTTTATAGACCTCTATCATATCTCCCCTCAGCTGTCTTTTTTCCAAGCAGAAGAGCCCTAGCTGCTTTAACCTTTCCTCATAGGAAAGTCATCCCACCCCCTTTATCATGCTCCACTCTCATCTCTCCCTACATTCCTCCCCGGGAACTCCGTTCACTGGGTAAATCTCTCTTATCTGCACCCTTCTCCTCCACCGCTAACTCCAGACTCCGTTCCTTCTATCTTGCTGCACCGTATGCCTGGAATAAACTTCCTGAGCCGGTATGCCAAGCCTCATCTCTGGCCATCTTCAAATCTAGGCTAAAAACCCACCTCTTCGATGCTGCTTTTAACTCCTAAACCTTCAACTGTCCCCTATCCCTGATATGTCCTGTCTGTCCTAACCCTTATCCCTTACTTGTCCTGTCTGTCTTGTCATAATTAGATTGTAAGCTCTATTGAGCAGGGACTGTCTCTCCATGTTCAAGTGTGAAGCGCTGCATACGTCCGGTAGCGCTATAGAAATGATAAGTAGTAGTAGTACCTTTTTTTGAGATGCAGTGACCACAATATTCGAGGTGTAGTCGCACAATGGAGTGATACAAAGACATTATAACATCCTCATTTTTGTTTTCCATTTCTTTCCTAATAATACCTAACATTCTATTTGCTTTCTTAGCTGCCACAGCACACTGAGCAAAGGGTTTCAACATATCATCAACAATGATGCCAGTTCCCTTTCCCGGTTGGTGACTCCTAATGTGAAACCTTGCATTACATAACTATAATTCAGGTTCCTCTTTCCCACATGCATCACTTTGCACTTGCTCACGTTAAACGCCATCTGCCATTTGGATGCCCAGTCTCCCAGTCTCGTAAGGTCCTCTTGTAACTTTTCACAATCGTCTTGCGATTTAACAACTTTGAATAACTTTGTGTCGTCAGCAAATTTAATTACCTCACTAGTTACTCCCATCTCTAGATCATTTATAAATATGTTATTTTGTTTTATTATTAATAGATTGTAATTCTGGGAAATTGTTCCTTTTCTTGTTGTGTAAACCGCAGTGAACCATTTCTGAGGTATTCGCAGTATATTGTAAGGAGGTCGGAGGGTCTAAGCAGCTCAGGAGGAGGTATGGGGCCAGACTACATTCCCCACAAGGCCCTGAGAGAAGGGATTGGGGTGGTAGGTCCCAAAACCCGGTATGGCCCCACGTGGAAGGGAGGGGGAAAAGGACTGGAGAGAGCAGCTGCGATGGCAGGCGAGGGCCAGAAGGGGGAGCAGGGATGACAAAGTTCAATACCCGTGGGTTAGAAATCAGTACAAGATTCCTTCCACCCGGGAGGGGGAGGAGGTCTCCAACCAACAGCCTAGCAGAGAAGCAGAGTTAATGGAGTGTTTGGAGGAAGGGGAGGCTGGAGAGACCAACACACCAGGTTTAGAGGAACCAGTGGACATGGACTGTAATTGTACTTTGGGGCAGAGTTGCAGGGACTGAAGGCGATGGGTGGTCACAGGAGTCAATTAGCTGTGTTGTGGGCGGTGTACTGCCATTCTGCAACCACCCAAGCAGAAAGACTTTTAAAACTGAAACCCAGGCTGTTGAACTGGGGGGAGAAACTTGGATTTAAAGGGAAGTTTTTTTTCTTGTTACTTTATTTTGGAAACCGAATGGGACTTTAACCCCTTGAACTGAGATTTGGTGGAGGAGGGGAAATAAACTGTTGGGAACTAAAAGCTGTGTTTTCTGGAAGGACTTATTGTGGAGTGCTAAAGGGAGCCTACCACCCCTGAAGGTTTGCTACCGGGACTATAGGTATTACAATATAAGAATAAATTGTTATGCTATGAAATCCTATTCTATAAGCTTTATCGCCTCATTTTCCTACAGTGCTGCCAAAGCATCCCACCCCTTGCCCAATCTACAATGACTCTCCTATTCCATCATGTGTAAACACTGACGACAGAAATGGAGCTCCAGACCCATCTACTTCACACTTAGTGAAATATTATAGACCAGGGTCGTCAAGTCGCAGGAGGAATGTGAACGATTACAGGAGGACCTTGCGAGACTGGGAGAATGGGCGTGCAAGTGGCAGATGAAGTTCAATGTTGACAAGTGCAAAGTGATGCATGTGGGTAAGAGGAACCCGAATTATAGCTACGTCTTGCAAGGTTCCGCGTTAGGAGTTACGGATCAAGAAAGGGATCTGGGTGTCGTCGTCGATGATACGCTGAAACCTTCTGCTCAGTGTGCTGCTGCGGCTAGGAAAGCGATAGAATGTTGGGTGTTATTAGGAAGGGTACGGAGTCCAGGTGTGCGGATGTTATAATGCCGTTGTATCGCTCCATGGTGCGACCGCACCTGGAGTATTGTGTTCAGTACTGGTCTCCGTATCTCAAAAAAGATATAGTAGAATTGGAAAAGGTACAGCGAAGGGCGACGAAAATGATAGTGGGGATGGGACGACTTTCCTATGAAGAGAGGCTGAGAAGGCTAGGGCTTTTCAGCTTGGAGAAGAGACGGCTGAGGGGAGATATGATAGAAGTGTATAAAATAATGAGTGGAATGGATCGGGTGGATGTGAAGCGACTGTTCACGCTATCCAAAAATACTAGGACTAGAGGGCATGAGTTGAAGCTACAGTGTGGTAAATTTAAAACGAATCGGAGAAAATTTTCTTCACCCAACGTGTAATTAGACTCTGGAATTCGTTGCCGGAGAACGTGGTACGGGCGGTTAGCTTGACGGAGTTTAAAAAGGGGTTAGATAGATTCCTAAAGGACAAGTCCATAGACCGCTATTAATGGACTTGGAAAAATTCCGCATTTTTAGGTATAACTTGTCTGGAATGTTTTTACGTTTGGGGAGCGTGCCAGGTGCCCTTGACCTGGATTGGCCACTGTCGGTGACAGGATGCTGGGCTAGATGGACCTTTGGTCTTTCCCAGTATGGCACTACTTATGTACTTATGTACTAGGGTAGGGTTACCATATTTGGTCCCCCTAAAAAGAGTACACATACCCCGCCCGCCACACCCCACCCGTCACGTATCGCCCCACCCCTTTCACCCCACACCCCGTAAGGGTGTCCTATCCCCTCCCCTTACCTTATTCTACTGCCCTGGTGGTCTAGTGACCTCTTCGGGGCAGGAAAGAGCCCCCTTTCCTGCCCAGTGCGCTGCCCTGCATTCTCTCTCTTCCCCTTGCAATGCTGATGGTCCCGGCGCCGATTCAAAATGGCCGCCAAGAGTTGAAGCGGCCTCACAAGACTTCTGCAGAACACTGGAGAGGTCTTCTATTCATGGAGGAGTAGCCTAATGGTTAGTGCAGTGGACTATGGGTTTGATTCTCACTGCAACTCCTTTGGGCAAGTCATTTAACCCTCTACTGCCCCACGTACAAAAATCTTAGGGGTCCTATTACTAAGGTGTGCTGAAAAATGGCTTGTAGTGTAGGTGTGGGTTCTGGGCGCGCGCCAATCCATTTTTCAGCGCACCCGTAAAAAAAGGCCTTTTTAAAATTTTTGCCGAAACCTGACATGTGGCAAAGTCAAAATTGCCGCGCGTTCATTTTGGGTCTGACACCATTGGTCCGCCAGCCATTGACCTAGCAGTTAAAGTTTCATGTGGTAACCGGGTGGTAATGACCTACGTACGCAAAATGCCACTTGGCGCGTGTCTGATACGCGCGGCAGAAAAAAAAAGATTTTTCGGCCACAGGAGGCAAAAATGAAATTACCACAAGAGCCACGCGGTAGCCGTGCGGTAACTCCATTTTGGCGTGGGTTGGACACGCATAGACGCTTACGTGGCATATAGTAAAAGTGCCCCTTAGATTGTGAACGTACCAGGATCAGATGTATATAGTATGTAAAGTGCTTTGGTTGTACCACAGAAAGCAGCATATCAAATACTTTACCCTTCCTTACCTATTCACTTAAAATGCAAAGTTTCCTTTTTTTTTTTTTAATTGTTGCTCACATCTGGTTCCAAGATCTTTCTTTCAGCATTTGCATAACTTGGTCTTCCAGCAGTTTCTCCTCCCACTGCTGATGATTTGCAAAAACACCTTCGGCAATGCCAAAGACTAAAATCCACAGGGAAAAATATGTCACTAAAGGCGGAACAAACTGCCATCCAGCTGTACTGCAAACATCTTCAAAGGACTATTGTTATAAGTCATTAAATGATATCAAATCCCACAAACGAAAAGCAACAATGCAGGGATAAAAACATCCCCCTTCAAAGAAAGGCAAACGCAACTGAAAGTGAGTAAGAAATCTCTAGCATTCTCGCATTCTTTAGATTTGGCTTGTTTCTATGTTTAGATTTTTTCAGGTAGATTGTGCTTGTCTGGTGTTTTGTTTTTTTAAAATCTGCTAAACCTTTGCACAGCCAAGAAGAAAAGTTGACTCGGGGCACTTCTATAACTGAGCACTGGTAGGAGCTAATTCTATAAAGGAATAGCATAAGTGTTGCCATACTGGGACAGACTGAAGGTCCATCAAGCCCAGTATCCTGTTTCCAACAGTGGCCAATCCAGGTCACAAGTACCTGGCAAGATCCCAGAACAGTAAAACCACTTATGCTAGAAATAAGCAGTGGATTTTCCCAAGTCCATCTTAATAATGGCTTATGGACTTTTCTTTTAGGACGTTAGCTAATCCTTTTTTAAAACCTGCTAAGCTAACTGCTTTTACCACATTCTCTGGCAACGAATTTCACAGTTTATTTACATGTTGAGTGAAGAAATATTTTCTCCAGTTTGTTTTAAATTTACTAATGCTTCATTGCGTGCCCCCGAGTCCTAGTATTTTTGGAAAGAGTAAACATGCGATTCACTTCTACCTGTTCCACTCCACTCAGTATTTTATAGACCTCTATCATAGCCATATTTTCTCCAAGCTGAAGAGCCCTAGCCACTTCAGCCTTTCTTCATAGGGAAGTTGTCCTATCCTCTTTATCACTTTCGTTGCCCTTCTGTGTACCTTTTCTAATTCTGTTTTTTGAGATGTGGTGTAGGAGGCAAATTTCCTAAATAGATTACTAGCGTAATCAGGTAGATTCCCATGCGCTGCCCTTCCGCTGCCGGCACCTGCCTCTTCCCTTTACTGCAGCTGCCTGAGCGAAACAAGTTATTTCAGGCGGCCGCAGTAAAGGAAAGAGGCGGATGCCTGCGGCAGCAGGGCAGCGTATGGGAATCGCTGCTGCTGCTGGACTTGGAAAGTCACCGTGACCAGGTAAAATGCCACAAAGCCTCCCCCCTCCCCCTGTGATGCCAAGTTTGGTGGCCATATTTGGTTGCATGAACACCAGACCTACCTTTGGCCAGTTCAAACATAACCAGTCAGTGCTGATTATCGACTTGGCTGGTTAAGATTGAACTGGCCAAAAATAAACCGGATATTCAACGCACCATAAAAGGCGCGACAATTGAATATCCGGGCTCAGCACCGACCGCAGAACTGCCAAGTTACCCATTCCAGAAGGGAGACTTTTTGGCCAGTCCTGGATTTCTGTCAACCTCATCCTGGTGCATTATGGAACCTGTAGCACTGATTTCAATGGATAGAACAATGGACTACAAACACTACTCAGCTTTGGGATGTAAGTTTAAAATCAGGACTGGCCATAAAGTCTCCCTCTTGGAATGGGCAACCGTGGGAGTTAGCCGGTGCCTTCCTGCTTTCCCCAGACAGCAGTTGCCAGAGGCAAGGAATGCCTTCCATCCATCAAAGCTTTTATAAAACACTGAGAAATGAGGGAATCTGAGTTTGGTTCATCAGAACTGCTTCTGCACTGTGCATGTCTTTTCCAGGGTCATACTTCTTATACTAGTGACATGCACCTCCCAGGATATACTGACTATTAAATGACAAGCCATGTCTGCAGCTCAGAAACACAAGCTGTTTGTGTAAGTGCTGGAATTTCATGTGGGTTCCCCGAAGCTGCCAAAAGGGAATAGGCAACAGTCTCCTTTGCGTGCAGAAGTCCAGTAAATTGTATTTCAAAATTATAATCTGGTTTGGTTGCCAGTTATCTGATGAAAGCCTGTTATTCTCAAAGTTTCACAAGATTTATTTTTATTATTATTTACGTGTGTAAGACGATTGATTTGAGGATATGAGGGCAAAGAAATTCCATCTCCAGTGCCCTGTTCGCACGCGACCTCCTTTGTCCTTCTCGGTGTCATGTAACCACAAGCTTCCGCATTACCCATGATCCTTCGACATGCCAATGTTTCTGCGTGCTCTTCATGTCACTATGATAGCTAAACATGCACATAATTCATTGCTTAAGTGAAAAAGATTTTTTTTAAAAACAAAACATTTAGGCATACTTTACAAAACAGAAAGAAAAAATAACTCCTCATCTAGAAATCACGTCTGTCCATCTGTGCGGCAAAATCGTGCATCTGATGTGACTCAGACTTGGTGAGTGGTGCACGACGACTGGGTGTGATGGCATGTGCCACACTGCAAGGCTGTCTGAGCAGCAAGTGTGATTTCCGGTGCAGGAGCAAGTCCTCCAACTTCCTCCCTCTGCCATAGACAAGGGAAAGGGAGAGAGTGTGTGTAAATGCTATGAGCTCATAAGTACATAAGTATTGCCACACTGGGACAAACCAAAGGTGGTCAATCCAGGTCACAAATACCTGGCAAGATCCCGCATTTTACATTTTATGCTGCTTATCCCAGAAATAGCAGTGGATTTATCCCAAGTCAATTTAATAATGGTCTATGGACTTCTCCTTTAGGAAGCTGTCCAGACCTTTTTAAAACCCCGCTAAGCTATCTGCCTTTACCGCGTTCTCTGGCAATGAATTCCAGAGTTTAATTACACGTTGAGTGAAGAAACATTTTCTCCTATTCGTTTTAAATTTACTACTTTGTAGCTTCGTCACATGCCCCCTAGTCCTAGTATTTTTGGAAAGAGTAAACAAACAATTCACATCTACCTGTTCCACTCCACTCATTATTTTATAGACCTCTATCATGTCTCCCCTCAGCTGTCTTTTCTCCAAGCTGAACAGCCCTAGATGCTTCAGCCTTTTCTCATAAGGAAGTCATCCCATCCCCTTTATCATTTTCGTCACCCTTCTCTGTATCTTTCTAATTCCACTATATCTTTTACAAAGCTGCGCTACTGATTAGCACTGTGCTGAATGTGGAGAAGCACAACTTTCTAAAAAGAGCCTGATACGAGCTGTGTTATGTCACACAGACAGCGGTATCATGCTGGGAAAGTGCGGGTGCTGTACCTGAACAGAGGTGAGGAAAGTTACAAAGCAACTAGCCATTTCAGTAACTTTCTTCAGGTACAAAATAGTGTTTGCAACCTCTAGTGGTGGTCAAGTAGTACTACAACTAGGATTCTGATTGCTACCTTAGTACCATGAGACTGCTACTAGAGTTCGCAGCTGCCATTTTACACCTGGAGCCAGCAGGGGATAGGAGCAACTGGACACTACTCTTGCCCGCATGACCCTTGACTACCAGGGAACACCTAAGATAGGCTGGGGGGGGAGGGGGAGGATTACAGGTACTGGGGGGGGGGGGGAGGAAGCTCTCCAGGAGAGCTTTTTCTGGGAGAAGGAATTTCTTGAAGGGGATCTTCTGAGGGTGGGTGGATCATGGGAGGAAGGATGATTTGGGGAGGTGGATTTGAAAACAAAAACCCTGATATTCAGTCCATCACCAGTTAGCTAACCAGGTAAGCTAGGATGCTGGCATCATTTTACTGATTTCTATACCTCTTATGGCCGGGTGAGGCTGGGAGAAAAGCAAACATTCAAATGACAAAGAAAGGGAAAGGCTGAACAACAGACAGTGATAAGAAACATTTGCACAATGTGGACTAGATTTATCAAAGTCTTAGTGAGGCCTGTTAGTAAAATGGGAGCTGCGGTAAATAATGCATGTGAATGTAGGACGCCTTTTATTAAATTTAGCCCTGTATAAGATCAAGGCTTGAGCAAAGCAGCCGAGTGGAAGCAGGGAAGCACAGGAGTGTACAAACTTCATGTCGTCTTTCGTTCACCATCTCTGAGTGTAAACCTTTTCTACTTGTTTCTGAGGTGGGCAGGGAAGGAAGAGGAATGTGAGTGGGCCCTCTTGAGAAAAAGAAGTTTTCCGAGTTACACCATCTGATCAGTAGTAGATTTTGACGAGAAATACAATTCAGGTGTTCATTTGGACTGCATACGCTACAGACCACTACAGATTCCCTCTGCGAATGTGTGGCTGCCCACAAGAAATTCCAGCACTTGTATAAACAGCTTTTGTCCTCTCAGCCATGCACAGGATTTAGTTATTATGTGGGAGAACCTCATTGCTATAAGGAGGCTTATCATGGACAAGAAAGTCAAGAGAGTTGGAGGAGGATGGGATGTGACCTGTTGTGTCTCAAAACTGCTCACATAAAAATAGCCATACGTGGGCAGACTAATGGTCCATCTATCCCAGTATCCTGTTTCCAACAGTGGCCAATCCAGGTCACAGGCACCTGGCAAAATCCCAAAGAGTAGCAAGATTCTGGAACCCCAACAATAGCAAGATTCCAGAATCCCAAACAGTAGCAAGATTCCGGAACCCCAAGGAGTAGCAACATTCCAGAATTCCAAACAATAGCAGATTCTGGAACCCCAAAGAGTACAGATTCCAGAATCCCAAACAATACAAGATTCCGGAACCCCAAAGAATAGCAAGATTCCATGCTAACTGATCCCAGGGACAGCAGTGGCTTCCCCATGTCTATCTCAATAGCAGTCTATGGGCTTTTCCTCTAGGAACTTCTCCAAACGTTTTTTAACCCAGGCCAGCTAAAGATTACTCAAATTGTCTGTAAGGAATTCTTACTAAAACCAAGCACACAGCATCTGATCCACAACCCTCTACCTTGGTAGAGTTTGCCACTCATAGGGTAAGGTTTTCTTTCCCCATCAGGTTTGAGTACAATCCCTGGATGCTGTTATTACAGGTTTAAAGGACAATTACCATGATGGAAAATTCATAATTCTTTGTTCATACGCAGTCCTGTTCACTTCCCTCCTGTGTACATTATCCTCCAGAGAATGTGGTAAAAGCAGTTAGCTTAGCAGGTTTTAAGAAAGGTTTGGATAATTTATTAAGATGGACTTGGGAAAAATCCACCTGCATATTCTGGCATAAGTAGCATAAAATCTGTTTTACTGTTTCTGGGAACTTGCCAGTACTTTGTAACCTGGAGTGGCCACTGTTGGAAACAGGATACTGGGCTTGGTGGACCTTCAGTCTGTCCCAGTATGGCAACGCTATGTTCTTAAGTTCTTAAAATTAATGCGTAAATTTGGGTGTGAGGCCCAAATTGCGCATACAATTTAATTGCTTAATGAGCCAATTAGCACTAATTGGTGCTATCAATTGGTGCTAATTAGCAATAATTGGAATTTATGCACGCATCTTTGTAAAGATGTACGCATAACTATTTCTGCATGGATCCAAAAAAAGTGTGTGGGCCATGGGATGGGCAAGGGTGTGGGCAGGGGTGGTTCTAGGATTTGCGAGTAGTGTTATAGAAGTCAAGTTATCTGTTATAGCCCCACCCAGCGCATCCAGGATACACTGGGCAGGGCTGGGCGCCGCCATTTTGCAGCATCGCAGGAAGAGGAGGGAGGCATGCTACCCTCCCCTCCTCCAACACACAAGGTAGTGGGGTTCTGGACCACCAGGACCCCTTGCTTGGAGGTACTAGGGGGGCTGGAGATCCACCGGACCTCCAGCCCTCCCTGAACCTGGGGGGGGGGATTGGTTGGGGGGACCGGAGGTCCAGCGGACCTCCAGCCCCCCTGTCGCTGGGGGGGGGTGGGAGTTGGTTGGTCACCAGGGACCTTTGCTGGGGAGTTAGGGGAGCTGGAGACCCTGAAACTGGGGGGGGGGAATCGGCGGGGGGAGCGGAGGTCCGCTAGAACCTCCAGCCCCCTGTTGCTGGCAGGTTTGTTGTTTGGGGGGAATGGGGGGCTCACCATTCCTCCCCAATGATCTGCAAACCCTAACGTCGGCTCGGAGCAGTGTAGGGTTTGCCGCGGCCAGTGACCCAATCTTTGGCACGCTAGCCGCTGATCATTGAGGATGAATGTGTTTAGCCCTGTTTAGCATGCATTTGCATGCTAGTTGCATTCAGAGCCCTCAAGCACTTTGTTTCATGCGCTCGAGGGCTCTGATCATGGGGCATTAGCAAATGCTGGCGCTAGTATGGCGCTAACAGCCTCTAGCACCGGCGTTTGCTTCTGATCATCCCCCTGTAAGTGCATCACTTTGCATTTCTTTGCATTGAATTACCGCTGGGTTAGCGCAGGAGACCTTACCGTTTCCTAAATAGGTGGCGGTAAGGCTCCTCCAGGAAATAGCCACCAGGCAAGTTTGTACTTACCGAACAGCCATTTCCTTTTTTTAAAAAAAATCCACTGCAGTAAAAGGGGCCTCGGCAAATCCCCGTGCCGACCCCACCGCAAGGTCACTTTTACCACAGCTTAGCAAAAGGGTCCCTTAGTGCTACAGAATATTGCCTATGACATCCAGGTACTGTCTGGTTAGTGCTGGGTCGGTCTGGTGCTGGAGCTTGGGTACAGCCAGAATGTAAGCAGTTAGTGATAATATTCAGTCTACTGTTCAGTCGGGAACAGCAGACAACGGCCGGGGCAACAGACACTGTTTCTCCCCATACAGTCCATTGCTCCTGGATGAGCTCAACCCATTTAAACGAGAAAAGAATCAGTGCTTTAACTGTGCCAACAGCTTAATCAAAACTGTTCTTTTTAAAGGTTTTTCTTCCTGTTTTTAAGTAGGATTCACCAAGCAATAGTGCCTAGTAGGGAGGGCCCGCCTGTCTGTCTGTCCCGCTGTATGCATAGGTTTGTTTGCTCTTGTACAAACAAATGTGTACATTCCAATAGAGGGAATCGGCACTGCAGGGAGGAAAAGCAGCAACTGCAGGGACCTCAAGCCCCATCTGCCCCCCCCCCCAAAAAAAAATAAAGACTAGCAATTCCAGGAAAGCAGTGGCTTCCCCATGTCTGTCTCAATAATAGTCTGTGGACTTTTCTCCAGGACTTGTCCAAACATTTTCTAAACCCAGATATGCTAACTGCTGTTACCGCATCCTCTGGCAAAGAGTTCCAGAGCTTAACTATTGTTGATGTGAAAAAATGTTTCCTTTATTCCACCCACCCCCAGTAGAGGAATCCAGCAAGGCCAAGGCTGTAGCGAAGATTTGAGGAGCCTGCCGGTCTTACCCTATCCTCTACCAGCAGAACTGAGCAAGGTTTCAGTGCCTGCCAGGAGGGAGTAGAACTCCACCAGCAGGCTTCTCCTCATATTTAGCTGGTCTTGCTCAATTCTTCTGCCAGCAGGGGGACCCTGTAGGAAGTGCAAATAATAACTAGAAACTAAGAGGTGGGGGGGGGGGGGTGGGGGTGGGGGATAAGGGAGGAAGGACAGATGAGGGGAGATGGAGAGGAAGCCGAGAAGAAAGACCAGATCGAAAAGGGAGAATAGAGGGAAAGAGCAGAAGGTGAGGGTTGAAGGGAAAAAGAGGGTGAGGGTATAGAGGAAATGGAGGGCAGGGGTGAGTGAGTGCAGGTTCCCAGAAACAACCCCCTTTGCATGTAAATGCAGAGTCATCTGCCTCAAACCTGTATAAATGTATCATGCACTTGCGTATTTTATAAAACATATGTGTGTGTCACAGCTCCACCTCTGCACCTCCCAAACACAGTCCTGGTAATGCCAACATGCAGATCACATTCCACGTCCACATGTGGTTTGCAGAATTTTTATAAAGCCCCTTTCTGCAGAAAAACCTTTATAAGATTACCCTCCATGTAGCTCTGGACAGTGCTGGATACATCGGGTATGCTCCAGAGAAATTAAGGATAAGGGTAAGGGTAATGCATTAGATATAACACCTCTCTGTGGTGAACCAAAGCAGTTACATATGATATACAGGTCCTTTCTCTGGTGCTCATGCGGAAATCCTCATGCTGGAGCCTGCGATCTACAGTGAAGTTAGCTCTAAAAGAACACCACAGCGTGCTCTAATCAATGAGCAAAGCAAATTACTGCCACGTTAAAACTGCAACTGAAATCCATAGGAAGCAAGCGAAAGCTTTTAATGGAAGATGTAAATGACACTGGCTGTAAATACTGTAGCAGAACATGTTACCCACTCCTACCCTGGCTAAGATAATGCTCAAGCACCTTTCTGACCCTCGTTTGCAACTTTCTTTAAATTAAATCCCCTTATTTTCTTACTCCTGTCAGTGGCGTACCAAGGGGGGGGGCGGTGGGGGCAGTCCGCCCCGGGTGCACGCTGCTGGGGGGGTGCCGCGGCATGCGCCTGTCGGCTCCAAGTTTGCTAACTTCACTCGTTCGCTGCAGCTCCCTCTGCCCCGGAACAGGTTACTTCCTGTTCCGGGGCAGAGGGGAGCTGCAGTGAACGAGCGAAGTTAGCGAACTCTGAGCCAACAGGCACGCGCCGCAGCACCCCCCAGCGGCATGCACCCAGGGGAGGTGTCATTTCAACCGGGGGGGGGGGGGGGGGAGTTGTCTTTTATTTATTGCATTTGTATCCCACATTTTCCCACCTATTTACGGGTTCAGTGTGGCTTACAATACATTGTAAATAATGGAAATGCAGTTAGTTACAATCAGTTATGGAATCCATTGTGAGAAGTTAAGCGAGACAAAGACAAGATTTCGTTAGGGAATAGGTCAAGGAAAAGAACAATGGAAAGAAACAACTGGAAATCGGTAGGGTGATAAAACCTTAGCAAAGGAACATTCGGTATAACATTTTCTGTGAGTGAAGGTTTAAGTGTGATGAGATTACGGGGATGAGAGTTCAGAAAAGAATGTATTGGTGTATTTCTGGAATCGTGAGTGTGGACTTCATGTGTATTGCTCCTTGCAGTAAATTTTATCGAAGAGGTGAGTCTTCAGTAGTTTGCGGAAGTTGGTAAGTTCGTGGATTGTTTTCAAGTTGCGTGGTAGTATATTCCAGAATTGCGTGCTTAAATAAGAAAAGTTTGATGCGTGCAGCGTCTTGTATTTTATGCCTTTGCAGTTTGGGAAGTGGAGGTTAAGAAAAGTTCGAGATGATCTCGCAGGGGGAGGGGCGCATCGGCGATCTGCCCCGGGTGTCCATCCAGGCTAGGAACGCCACTGCTCCTGTTACTCTCTTATCTATCTATATGTTCCATTTTTGCTTACACTCTAGGCTGTCTATGAAAATGTTTATACGTATTGTGTTGACATTGTAAGTAGCATACTATGCACTACTTTGGATTGTTATTTGATATTTGACTGCTGTAATGGTCTATTGCTTATGTTTGATTTATTCTTGCTGTACACCGCCTTGAGTGAATTCCTTCAAATGGCGGTAAATAAATCCTAAATACTCAGTGATTGGCTCAGGCACTGACAGGAAGGATGACACTTAAAAAAACACACCACACAAACATGCTGTTGACATTTTGTATTTGCCCCCTCACCCCTGCCCCCACCCCATGCCTGACAAAACATCTCCTCAACCCAAACATCTCTTCCCACCCAACCCCGAAAACATATCCCTGGTATCTAGCGACAACCCCTAGACATGACTGATCCCCCCCATCCTGTCCCGACACCCAGAAAATATCCCTGGTATCTAGTGGCAGCCCTCCTCCCTCCTACCCCTACCCAACTGGACTACAAAAATATTCCTAAGGGTCCCCCATGCCTGCCCCACAGTTTCCTTAAATTCTGACACAGTCTCGTCTCCACAACCTCCACCGGAAGGCCATGCCACGCATCCACCACCCTTTCCATGAAGAAGTATTTTTCTTAGATTCCTCCTAAGCGTATTTCCTCTCAACTTCTTCATATGCCCTCTCATTCCAGGGTTTCCCTCCATTTGAAAAGGCTCACCTCCTGTATATTTGATGCCACTGAGGTATTTAAACGTCTCTATCATAATCCCTTCTCTCCCGCCTCTCTTCCAGTGTATACACGTTGAGGTTCAAACTGGCAGCTATGCAGCTTAAGAATCCAACAAGAAGTCACAGACCTGAGAGGGGGTGGAGGAAGCAACTCAGATTCTTCTGGTCTGATGGAATAGTAAAGGAAATACAACCAGGGGCATAGCTAGGTGGGGCCACGGGGTGTGGCCCCCGTAGATATAGCCCTGGCCCCCTGCTTTCACCCCCCCCCCCCGCCGCCGACCCTCGCCGCCACATTCGACCCCCCCCCCCCACAGCCGCCAACCCTCCACCGCCGCTGCCGTCAGGTACCTTTGCTGGCGGGGGGTCCCCAACCCCCACCAGCCAGAAGTCCTCTTCAGTGCCAGTCTCCGGCGCATTGCTGATCTGGATTCTGTTTCTGACATGAGTCCTGACACGTGCAGGATGTCAGGACTCACATCAGAAACAGAAATCCAGATGAGCAACGCGCTGGACTCGGAGACCGGCGCTGAAGGGGACTTCGGCTGGCGGGGGCTGGGGACCCCCACCACAAAGGTACCTGGCGGTGGTGGGGGAGAGTTGGCAGCAGCAGGAGGGGGGGTCAAAAGGGACAGGGGAGGGGCGCCGCCACCAGGGGTGTCAAAAGTGGTGGGGGTCTACAGCACCGGGGGGGTGTCAAAAGTGGTGGGGAGGTCGGCGGCGCTGGGGGGGGCCTAAAATGTGCCCCTTCACCTTGGGCTCTGGACCCCCTCCTGCCGAAGTCTGGCTACACCCCTGAATACAACAAAGATCAGTTTTCTTGTGTGTGACTTGGGCTTGTTTATTAACCTGGTGCTTGGTGTTTAGACGGGGCTTGAACAGAAGCACTGCTGAGATTGGTTCTCTGCAGCCAGTGTAGCAATGCAAAGTCAATCCTTCGCCTTGGGCTGTCAACAGCTTAGTCACTCAAGGTATTCTACATCCAGCAGCTATTAGGCAGCTTGCCAGTTTTCAGGTTTAAAGAACTAGAAAACAGGTGTGCCAAGGCTGCTCCAAAAGCTATGGCTGGAATTTTCCCTCCTGTGTTTTGGTTTGCATACAAATGCCAGCAAAAAGGCAAGCAGCGAGTCCCAGCATTTCTTTTGTGGGGGATAAAATCCTTTTCTGTACAGTTTCAAAGGAAAAGATGAACACAGAGAATCTCTAATTAGAAAATGAATGGTATAAAAAAACAAAACTTTACTGGTTGCATGTGTGATTGCATGTTGAGTGGTGCTTTCCAGCCGTGAAGAACTAAGGCCAGTGCTGGGCTGGGGTCCTGTATATAGCAATCCGGTTTAGGTTGGGCTGGAGAAGGCTTCGACAGAAACTCCAGTAATTTGCAACACGAGGACAGCACGGACACATCTTTTACGGTCTGTTTCCCGCAAATGACAAGATGAATTTAGATAGGCTGGAGTCGGTTTCGACAGCAACTTCAGTAGTTGGAACCTACGGACAGGGTTGGGTTTACTTCTATGGTCTACGTCTCAGAAACACCAAAGAAAGGCCATGGTCAAATATATAATATCATGTTCATTGTGGTTTGACCATGAATTGATAATGAGTGTGACTGGATGGACCGTTCATTTATCTGCCGTCTTTACTACGTTACTATGTAGAGCTGTAGGGTGAAATTTATGTATCTGAGAATGTGGTAAAAGCAGTTAGCTTAGTAGGGTTTTAAAAGGTTTGGATAGCTTCCTAAAGAAAAAGTACATAGTAATGCCACACTGGGAAAAGACCAATGGTCCATCGAGCCCAGCATCCTGTCCACGACAGCGGCCAATCCAGGCCAAGGGCACCTGGAAAGCTTCACCAAACGTAAAAACATTCTATACAATGTTATTCCTGGAATTGTGGATTTTTCCCAAGTCCATTTAGTAATGGTTTATGGACATTGTCCTTTAGGAACCGCTAACCCCTTTTTAAAAACTCTTGCTAAGCTACACTGCCTTCACCATGCTCTCAGGCAACGAATTCCAGCCATTATTAAATTGACTTGGGGAAATCCACTGCGTATTTCTGGGATAAGCAGCATAAAATGTATTGTATTGTGTTTGGATCTTGCCAGGTACTTGTGACCTAGATTGGCCACTGTTAGATGCTTGGCTAAATGAAACCTTTGGTCTTCCCATATGGCAATAACTTATGTACTGTTCCCTTGGAAAAGCAAGTCACCTCACAGTCCACCCTGAGACATTCCCCAGGTACTTATTGGGAGCATTCTACAAAGGTCACCAAAAGGTAGTGCCAAGATTTAGCGAGCTAAGCGCATCCGGACTCCAGTAGAGAACACTAGCGCGTGTCAGCATTACACACTAACATTTAGCCGCCCACTTTATGCCATGTCAATAGCAGGCAAAAATGCACATGTATAAATGTGGGGGACCAACCCATGCTCTGCTCATAGGCCCAACCACCCTGGAACGTAACTGTAATTGTGAGTGAGTGTTAACATTCTATAATTATGCATGCAACTGCTGCCTAACTTTAGGTGACCTGTGAATGAGGGGGACTGGCACATAGCCGAGAGCTCTCCCCTTACGCCCCACCCTGGGGTAATTTGCACATAGCAAAAAGGATCATCCCTTACGCCCCACCAGGGGGGACTGTGCAGACAGCAGAAAGCTCTCTGTTATGCCCCAGCCAGGGGACTGTGCACATAGCAGAAAGCTCTCCCTTACATCCCTACCCCGGAGGACTGTGCACACAGAAGAAAGCTCTCTCATGCCCACCCTGGGGGATTGTGCACATAGCAGATAGTTCTCCCTATGTCCCACCCCTTTTTGTAAAACGATTGAGACTTTTTTTCAGCTATAAAGCTCACCAACATCTCTAAGACAAATTGAAGAGGTGAGTTCCAAACCTGTAAAGTATGAAAAGCCGTTCTCTGGATAAACTCAAGTTTTTATTTTCAAAAATTCTAGCCAACATAAGAAACGTATTTTTCACTGAATATCATATAACTTATGAATAAAAATGCCTTTTAGTGCAAATTCCTATGGCTGTCTATAAAGGCAGTCTGTTTCCAATATGAACTCATTTTGAAAATAATGTACTTAACTGCTTTTGCAATTCACCTCTAGTTTTGTGGTCAGTGTGTTCAATATTTCATGTGCTCAGAAATGACCCAGTAGCTAATATATCACATAGGACAGGACTAACTTTCAACAACTAAATGTCCATTGTGACTAGAGCAGTAATCCATGACAGACGGGAACAGTTACTCAAGCCAGTTCCCGTGTCCTGGCAAACTCTGACTGTTGCTCTCTGCTTTGAAGGATTCATTAACTCCAGAATGACTAAGGGCAAGCCTGGTGAGTGAGTTGTTTTGACTGTACCCCTAAAAGCTAGGGGGCCCTTTTACTAAGGCATGCTGAAAATGGCCTGCGCTGGTGTAGACGCGCATATTGAATGCGCATAGGTCCATTTTCAGCGCACCTGCAAAAAAAAAGCCTTTTTTGCCAAAAATGGACGTGCGGCAAATAAAAATCAGCGCACGTCCATTTTGGGCCTGAGACCTTACCCGCCACCCATGACTTAGCAGTAAGGTCTCACGCGTTGCCCGTGCGGTAATCGTCAGTGTGCGTACACTGCCGATTACCGCCCGGTTTGTGCCATGTGGTAGAAAATAGAAATTATTTTCTGCCGTAAGTTTTGGATGCGCATCAAAATTAGAATGACCACCTGGGGCACCGTGGTAGCTGGGCGGTAGTGCTAATTTGATGCGCGTTGTATGCGCGTAGGCACCTATGCATCTTAGTAAAACGGGTCCCTAGGGTCCCTGTCTAGTCCAACAACTGGATCCAATATCTTCCATGCTAAATGAGACATCATCCACCTTATAATTGAAGAGAAAAAACGCCTAGATTTCGACCCAAATCGGGAGATAGACGTTATCTCACAAAAACGAATAAATCGGTATAATGGAAGCCGATTTTGACGTTTTCAACTGCACTCCATCGCGGAAGCGTACAAAGTTGACGGGGGCGTGTCGGAGGCGTGGCGAAGGTGGAACTGGGGGCGTGGTTATCGCCGAGGAGAGATGGGGCGCCTTTCGCCGATAATGGAAAAAAAAAGTATACGTTTGTAGCTAGAATTTAGGGCACTTTTCCTGGACCCTGTTTTTTTCACGAATAGGCCCCAAAAAGTGCCCTAAATGACCAGATTAACCACCAGAGGGAATCGGGGATGACCTCCCCTGACTCCCCCAGTGGTCACTAACCCCCTCCCACCACAAAACATGATGTTTCACAACTTTTTATTTCACCCTCAAATGTCATACTCACCGCCCTGGCAGCAGTATGCAGGTCCCTGGAGCGTTGTTAGGGGTGCAGTGGACTTCAGGCAGGTGGACCCGGCCCACCCCCCCTACCTGTTACAATTGGGCTGCTTAATTGCTTAGTGCATCCAACCCCCCCAAACCCACTGTACCCACATGTAGGTGCCCCCCTTCACCCCTTAGGGCTATAGTAATGGTGTAGAACTTGTGGGCAGTGGCTTTTGAGGGGGATTTGGGGGGCTCAACACACAGGGAAGGTGCTATGCACCTGGGAGCTCTTTTACCTTTTTTTTTGTTTGTTGTAAAAGTGCCCCCTAGGGTGCCCGGTTGGTGTCCTGGCAGTGAAGGGGACCAGTGCAACTAGCGAATCCTGGCCCCTCCCACGAACAAATGCCTTGGATCTATTCGTTTTGAGCTGGGGCACTTTCATTTTCCATTATCACTGAAAAACAAAAACTCCCAGCTCCAAAGTGTCGAATAAAACATGGGACGTCTATTTTTTTTCAAAAATACTGTTCGGTCCGCCCCTTCACGGACCCTTCTCGGAGATAAACGCACATGGAGATAGACGTTTTCGTTCAATTATGCCCCTCCATGCGTACAAAAGTGCTCTCTAATACAGAGCCAGCCCTATAAGCCTTGTGGTAGTTGGGGCAACCCAGAATTATGTCACAGGAAATATGTCCTCCTCTTGTTATCAACTGCAAAGCCAGCTGTGAACATCACCAAGTCAACCAGAGAATTCTGGGAGCCTTAAAGGGGTAGACAGCAGAAGCGTAGCCAGTCTTGCGGTGGGAGGGGGCCCAGAGCCCAAGGTGGGGGGCACATTTTGGTCTAACTGCCCCGACCGCAGCCCCCCCCTGCCGCCCTGCTTGCTTCCCACCCACTGCCGTCAGCAAATACCATTGGCTGGCGGAGGTCCCCAACCCCCGCCAGCTGAAGCATTGTCCAGCGCCGTCTCTGTGCCCGCCTTTGCCCTGCTCTGTCTTCCCCTCACGTCCTGCACGCTTCCTTTAGTGAATTGAACATGCTCAGTTTTCAAAGGAGCATGCCGGACGTGATGGGAAGACAGAACAGGGCAGGCAACGTGCGCCGCCGGACACCCGCGCTGGACAACACTTCAGCTGGTGGGGTTTGGGGGACCCCTGCCAGCAAACAGGGGCCCACAGGAAATTTTGGGGGGGCCCAGGCCCTCGTGCTCCACATAGCTACGTCACTGGTAGACAGTATGATACAACCCTATGAACATGACCACCATGTTAGGTACTTGCGTGTCTATGAAGTCTTGGGCTGCTCTTCTGGCACCACCTTAGATGGTCCCGCAAGCCGGCACAGCAAGAAGAGAATACTAGGTTGTAGTAGAAGAAAACACCCAAATCAGTGCTCAGTCTATTGCATCCCTCTGCCATGGTCTCATTAACACCCACCAACAGAAAATCTAAAGAGCACTGCATGACCTTCACCTCACTCAACCTTACTCATCAGTCAGGCAAGTAACAAAAGCTACCACTCTATCCTTGTTTGTCATGACTTCCACAATGTTCTCAAGGGGATTTAATTGCATTTCCTGAAAGGCCTTTAAAAAAAAAAAAAAAAAAAAAAAAGGTCTCTTACAAAACCACAGCTAATAGAACGATGCAAGTTGGAAAGATTGACATGGCTAAATGAAAGTGAGCAGCGTTTAGGGAGTATTGTCGAGTAGCAATACCCTGGAAGAGGGTTTCAGTGGTGTGGGGGGACTCTTTTTAAATTATTTATATGGAAACAAAGAATGTCTCATGTGTGAAGCAAAACTGACTAGATTCACCTCCAACATATCATGAGTAAACAGTTTGGCCAGGTATCAACAGTTCCAGGAAACTCCATCTGGTCAGATCACTCTTTCTGCCCTCCCCCACCCCTCCACTGCCTGCCACCAGCAGTTCCTTGGGCACTTTTCTCCCTCCAACTAATAACGCGCTATGGAACGCATTACCGAAGGCCACAAAAACAACGCAAGACCTACCATCTTCCAAGGCTACTAGAAAACAGATCTTTTCAGAAGGCATACCATTAACAACCCATCTTAAATACTAAATAATAACACTATACCGATCTATACAAAACCAACTCTTATCACATGACTGATGAACCTCTCTGATATCAATGAGCAAGCACTACCACTTTAACCTATGTTGAATAGAGACTCTCTATAGGTCGATGACCCACTGTACTTTACAATCCAATCTATTACTCAGGAACCTTCATGCAATACCATATTTAGTTCCTTCTTTATCATGTACAGTGGGGGAAATAAGTATTTGATCCTTTGCTGAGTTGTAAGTTTGCCCACTGACAAAGACATGAGCAGCCCATAATTGAAGGGTAGGTTATTGGTAACAGTGAGAGATAGCACATCACAAATTAAATCCGAAAATCACATTGTGGAAAGTATATGAATTTATTTCATGTCTGAAGAGGGAAATAGTATTTGATCCCTCTGGCAAAACAAGACCTAATACTTGGTGGCAAAACCCTTGTTGGCAAGCACAGCTGTCAGACGTCTTCTGTAGTTGATGATGAGGTTTCCACACATGTCAGGAGGAATTTTGGTCCACTCCTCCTTGCAGATCATCTCTAAATCATTAAGAGTTCTGGGCTGTCGCTTGGCAACTCGTCAGCTTCAGCTCCCTCCATAAGTTTTCAATGGGATTAAGGTCTGGTGACTGGCTAGGCCACTCCATGACCCTAATGTGCTTCTTCCTGAAGCCACTCCTTTTGTTGCCTTGGCTGTATGTTTTGGGTCATTGTCGTGCTGGAAGACCCAGCCACGACCCCATTTTTAAGGCCCTGGCGGAGGGAAGGAGGTTGTCACTCAGAATTGTACGGTACATGGCCCCATCCATTCTCCCATTGATGCGGTGAAGTAGTCCTGTGCCCTTAGCAGAGAAACACCCCCAAAACATAACATTTCCACCTCCATGCTTGACAGTGGGGACGGTGTTCTTTGGGTCATAGGCAGCATTTCTCTTCCTCCAAACACGGCGAGTTGAGTTCATGCCAAAGAGCTCAATTTTTGTCTCATCTGACCACAGCACCTCCTCCCAATCCTCTCGGCATCATCCAGGTGTTCCCTGGCAACTTCAGACGGGCCGTCACATGTGCCTTCCGGAGCAGGGGGACCTTGCGGGCACTGCAGGATTGCAATCCGTTATGTCGTAATGTGTTACCAATGGTTTTCGTGGTGACAGTGGTCCAGCTGCCTTGAGATCATTGACAAGTTCCCCCCTTGTAGTTGTAGGCTGATTTCTAACCTTCCTCATGATCAAGGATACCCCACGAGGTGAGATTTTGCGTGGAGCCCCAGATCTTTGTCGATTGACAGTCATTTTGTACTTCTTCCATTTTCTTACTATGGCACCAACAGTTGTCTCCTTCTCGCCCAGCGTCTTACTGATGGTTTTGTAGCCCATTCCAGCCTTGTGCAGGTGTATGATCTTGTCCCTGACATCCTTAGACAGCTCCTTGTGCTCTTGGCCATTTTGTAGAGGTTAGGTCTGACTGATTCACTGAGTCTGTGGACAGGTGGTCTTTCATACAGGTGACCATTGCCGACAGCTGTCTGTCATGCAGGTAACGAGTTGATTTGGAGCATCTACCTGGTCTGTAGGGGCCAGATCTCTTACTGGTTGGTGGGGGATCAAATACTTATTTCCTCTGCAGAATGCAAATAAATTCATATACTTTCCACAATGTGATTTTCCGGATTTAATTTGTGATGTGCTATCTCTCACTGTTACCAATAACCTACCCTTCAATTATGGGGCTGCCTCATGTCTTTGGCAGTGGGCAAACTTACAAATCAGCAAGGATCAAATACTTATTTCCCCCACTGTATGGTATACCATGATCTGTTCCATATATGTTATGTTCCATGTATCTTACCATGTATGTCTGCACCTTAACACAATACCATTGTCATCCTATACCCGGAAATGGCAACCGCCATTACGGCAAATGTAAGCCACATTGAGCCTGCAAATTGGTGGGAAAATGTGGGATACAAAGGCTACAAATAAATAAATAAATAATATAAAAAAAATAAATAAATCTGCCCTAATTCTTGTTCTAGTCCTTTGCCTTCCTCCAGCCGTTTCCCCTTAAATATTTCTTTTCTCACCCCATAGCTCCAACAGCAGCTTAGTGCTGACTTAGTTCCAAACACAATGCGTCTCCTGTTAAGTTGCAGGCTGCCACACTCCGTCCAGTCCCTCTCACCTGGCTCCACCTCCAATAGGCTCTCCACACGCCACAGAAACTAGAATGGCTGGTAGAAGGCTGAGGATTGAGGAGTAGGCTGACAGCATAGGGAGACAAAGCATGTCAACCAATAGGTCCTTCTTCCTTTAGAAGGCAAACAAGTAGAACGCAGGACCAGTGCCAGATAATCCTGGAAATGTGCCAGGTCAATAGTCCAACCATACAATGAGATCTTAAGTGCATAAGTACATAAGCATTCCGTACTGGGGACAGACCGAAGGTCCCATCAAGCCCAGTACAGGTACACAATCCTTTACCCAAAATTCCAGAAGCCAAAAAGCTCCAAACCCTAAAGTTTGGTGCGGAAGTTACATTGATGAATTTGCCAAGATGATACCCCGATGAAAACCCTAGTCCTGAACAAATTTACAATACAGTGATGAAAGAGATCTCTACTGGTGCTATGCCCTTAGAAAACATTAACAATAGTTGATGAACGACCCCATCAGGTTTCAAGGACACAAAGGATAGGGTGACCGTTATTGCTTGTACCAATGCTGTAGGCACACACAAATTAAAGTTGGTAGTGATTGTAAAAGCCAACATCCGAGATGCTTCAAAGGTGTACGCCATCTACCTGTGAAGTATTATGCTAACAAGACAGCATGATTAATCACTTTGTACCAGCAGCAAGAGCTCATTGTAGAGAAGCTGAACTGGAAGAAAACTGAAATATTTTATTGGTTGTAGACAACTGCTCTGCACATCCCTCTCAAGAACTTCCTGTGAAAAAATAATATAACCAGTGGTGTTCCTTGGTCGGCTGCCACCTGGGGCAGATCGCTGCTGAGCATCCCCCCCCCCCCCGGGTGCAGCGCTCCCCAGGATGCAGTGCCCCCCCCCGAATGCAGCCCCCCCCTGGGTGCAGCACCCCCAGAGCATCATCTCCCCCCTCCATCCCCCGGGGTGCATTGCTCTTAACTTCTGGAGGTGCTGGGAGCAGCCACTCGGCTCCGCCGGTTCCCTGCCCCGGAACAGGAAGTAACATCAGAGGGAGCAGGGAACCGATGGAGCCGACAGCTGCTTCCTGCATCCCCCCGAAGCATGCACCCAGGGTGGACCACCCCCACTGACCCGCCCTTGGTATACCACTGAATATAACATAGTAACATAACATATTAGATGTTATGCACTTGCCAATGCTTGGAGAGATATAACTAAATCAGTATTAAGAAATGCTTGGTACAAACTTGGCCATCAACATGTTTGATGACAATGAACCTACAGATGAAGATAAGTGCAAAGTATTGCCATACTGGGACAGACCAAAAGGTCATCAAGCCCAGCATCTTGTTTTCAACATTGGCCATCCAGGTCACAAATACCTGGCAAGATCCCAAAAAAGTACAAAACATTTATGATGTTTATCCCAGAAATAAGCAGTGGATTTTCCCCAAGTCCATTTTAATAATGGTCTATGGACTTTTCCTTTAGGAAGTCGTCCAAACCTTTTTTAAACCCCACTAAGCTAACCACCTTTACTAATTCTCTGGCAACGAATTTCAGAATTTAATTACACGCTCAGTGAAGAAAATGGTTTTCCGATTCATTTTAAATTTACTACTTTGTAGCTTCATCGCATGCCCCCTAGTCCTTGTATTTTTGGAAAGTGTAAACAGACGCTTCACATCTACCCGTTCAACTCATAAGTACATAAGTACATAAGTACATAAGTAGTGCCATACTGGGAAAGACCAAAGGTCCATCTAGCCCAGCATCCTGTCACCGACAGTGGCCAATCCAGGTCAAGGGCACCTGGCACGCTCCCCAAACGTAAAAACATTCCAGACAAGTTATACCTAAAAATGAGGAATTTTTCCAGTCCATTTAATAGCGGTCTATGGACTTGTCCTTTAGGAATCTATCTAACCCCTTTTTAAACTCCGTCAAGCTAACCGCCCGTACCACGTTCTCCGGCAATGAATTCCAGAGTCTAATTACACGTTGGGTGAAGAAAAATTTTCTCCGATTCGTTTTAAATTTACCACACTGTAGCTTCAACTCATGCCCTCTAGTCCTAGTATTTTTGGATAGCGTGAACAGTCGCTTCACATCCACCCGATCCATTCCACTCATTATTTTATACACTTCTATCATATCTCCCCTCAGCCGTCTCTTCTCCAAGCTGAAAAGCCCTAGCCTTCTCAGCCTCTCTTCATAGGAAAGTCGTCCCATCCCCACTATCATTTTCGTCGCCCTTCGCTGTACCTTTTCCAATTCTACTATATCTTTTTTGAGATACGGAGACCAGTACTGAACACAATACTCCAGGTGCGGTCGCACCATGGAGCGATACAACGGCATTATAACATCCGCACACCTGGACTCCATACCCTTCTTAATAACACCCAACATTCTATTCGCTTCCTAGCCGCAGCAGCACACTGAGCAGAAGGTTTCAGCGTGTCATCGACGACGACACCCAGATCCCTTTCTTGATCCGTAACTCCTAACGCGGAACCTTGCAAGACGTAGCTATAATTCGGGTTCCTCTTACCCACATGCATCACTTTGCACTTGTCAACATTGAACTTCATCTGCCACTTGCACGCCCATTCTCCCAGTCTCGCAAGGTCCTCCTGTAATCGTTCACATTCCTCCTGCGACTTGACGACCCTGAATAATTTTGTGTCATCGGCGAATTTAATTACCTCACTAGTTATTCCCATCTCTAGGTCATTTATAAATACATTAAAAAGCAACGGACCCAGCACAGACCCCTGCGGGACCCCACTAACTACCCTCCTCCACTGAGAATACTGGCCACGCAATCCTACTCTCTGCTTCCTATCTTTCAACCAGTTCTTAATCCATAATAATACCCTACCTCCGATTCCATGACTCTGCAATTTCTTCAGGAGTCTTTCGTGCGGCACTTTGTCAAACGCCTTCTGAAAATCCAGATATACAATATCAACCGGCTCCCCATTGTCCACATGTTTGCTTACCCCCTCAAAAAATGCATTAGATTGGTGAGGCAAGACTTCCCTTCACTAAATCCGTGCTGACTTTGTCTCATCAGTCCATGTTTTTGTATATGCTCTGCAATTTTATTCTTAATAATAGCCTCCACCATCTTGCCCGGCACCGACGTCAGACTCACCGGTCTATAATTTCCCGGATCTCCTCTGGAACCTTTCTTAAAAATCGGAGTAACATTGGCTACCCTCCAGTCTTCCGGTATTACACTCGATTTTAGGGACAGATTGCATATTTCTAACAGTAGCTCCGCAAGTTCATTTTTTAGTTCTATTAATACTCTGGGATGAATACCATCAGGTCCCGGTGATTTACTACTCTTCAGCTTGCTGAACTGACCCATTACATCCTACAAGGTTACAGAGAATTTGTTTAGTTTCTCCGACTCCCCCGCTTCAAATATTCTTTCCGGCACCGGTGTCCCCCCCAAATCCTCCTCGGTGAAGACCGAAGCAAAGAATTCATTTAATTTCTCCGCTACGGCTTTGTCCTCCTTGATCGCCCCTTTAACACCATTTTCGTCCAGCGGCCCAACCGACTCTTTGGCCGGTTTCCTGCTTTTAATGTATCTAAAAAAGTTTTTACTATGTATTTTGCTTCCAACGCTAATTTCTTCTCAAAGTCCTTTTTTGCCCTCCTTATCTCCGCTTTGCATTTGGCTTGGCATTCCTTATGATCTATCCTGTTACTTTCAGTTGGTTCTCTTCTCCACTTTCTGAAGGATTGGTTTTTGGCTCTAATGATTTCCTTTATCTTACTGTTTAGCCCGCCGGCTGACGTTTAGTCTTTTTTCCCGTTTTTTCTAATACGTGGAATATATTTGTCCTGAACCTCCAGGATGGTGTTTTAAACAGCATCCACGCCTGAATGCAAGTTTTTTTACTCTGCGAGCTGCTCCTTTCAGTCTTTTTTCACCATTTTTCTCAGTTTGTCGTATCACTCCTTTCTATAGTTAAACGCTAGCGTACTTGATTTCCTAGTTTCACTTCCTTCAATGCCAATATCAAAACCGATCATATTATGATCACTGTTATCAAGCGGCCCTCGTATCGTTACCCCTGCACTAGATCATGAGCACCACTAAGGACTAAGTCTAGTATTTTTCCTTCTCTTGTCGGCTCCTGAACTAGCTGTTCCATGAAGCTGTCCTTGATTTCATCAAGAAATCTTATGTCCCTTGCATGTACAGATGTTACATTACCCCAGTCTATATGCGGGTAATTGAAATCCCCCATTATTATTGTGTTGCCCAGTTTGTTTGCGTCCCTGATTTCCTTTAACATTTCCGCATCCGTCTGTTCGTCCTGGACCTCTATCATATCTCCCCTCAGACATCTTTTCTCCAAGTTGAAGAGCCCTAGCCGCTTCAGCCTTTCCTCATAGGGAAGTCGTCCCATCCCCTCTATCATTTTTGTCGCCCTTCTCTGCACCTTTTCTAATTTCACTATATCTTTTTTGAGATGTGGTGACCAGACTTGAAGGTTTCCAAGTCAGTAACGAGAAGCTGATGATACCAAACCTCACTGCTTACGCCAGAAGTGTATCAGCCGAAAATGTTAATAAGTTAGAGGCAGCTGATATTAATGAAGTGCTGAACATTGACAATGAAGCGCCTGTTGTGCATTCCTCGACTGATGGAGAAATCGCTGAAATGGTGTTACATAAAGAAAAGCATGAGGATTATTCTGATGACAATGACATTTATTTATTTGTTACATTTGTATCCCACATTTTCCCACATATTTGCAGGCTCAATGTGGCTTACATAATACCGTAAAGGCATTCGCCAAGTCCAGTAGGGGACAAGTACAAAAGATGTTATAATGGGATAGGGAAGATAAAATTCTGACAAGTTGGGTTAGGGTAGAAGGGTTTGATAATGTCCAATACGATCTTTGATG